>NC_053024.1:278865121-279105829 GCF_003073215.2 Triticum urartu | reverse complement strand
AGCATCATGCACATATTGATCTTTGATGGTCTCCAAACCAAATATTTTAAAGTCAAGTTGTGAAAGCATAGTATAACGATGAGACAATGCATCAGCAATAACATTTTCTTTACCCTTCTTGTGTTTAATGACATAAGGGAAAGTCTCACTGAATTCAACCCATTTAGCATGTCTACGGTTCAGTTTTTCTTGACTTTTAATGTCTTTCAAAGATTCATGATCAGAATGTATAACAAATTCCTTGGGCCATAAATATGAAGGAAATATGCCCTAGAGGCAATAATAAAGTTATTATTTATTTCCTTATATCATGATAAATGTTCATTATTCATGCTAGAATTGTATTAACCGGAAACATAATACATGTGTGAATACATAGACAAACAGAGTGTCACTAGTATGCCTCTACTTGACTAGCTCGTTGATCAATTATGGTTATGTTTCCTAACCATAGACATGAGTTGTCATTTGATTAACGGGATCACATCATTAGGAGAATGATGTGATTGACTTGACCCATTCCGTTAGCATAACACTTGATCGTTTAGTTTGTTGCTATTGCTTTCTTCATGACTTATACATGTTCCTATGACTATGAGATTACGCAACTCCCGTTTACCGAAGGAACACTTTGTGTGCTACCAAACGTCACAACGTAACTGGGTGATTCTAAAGGTGCTCTATAGGTGTCTCCGAAGGTACTTGTTGGGTTGGCGTATTTCGAGATTAGGATTTGTCACTCCGATTGTTAGAGAGGTATCTCTGGGCCCTCTCGGTAATGCACATCACTTAAGCCTTGCAAGCATTGCAACTAATGAGTTAGTTGCAAGATGATGTATTACGGAACGAGTAAAGAGACTTGCCGGTAAAGATATTGAACTAGGTATTGAGATTCCGACGATCGAATCTCGGGCAAGTAACATACCGATGACAAAGGGAACAACGTATGTTGTTATGCGGTCTGACCGATAAAGATCTTCGTAGAATATGTGGGAGCCAATATGAGCATCCAGGTTCCGTTATTGGTTATTGACCGGAGACGTGTCTCGGTCATGTCTACATTGTTCTCGAACCCATAGGGTCCGCACGCTTAAGGTTTCGATGACAGTTATATTATGAGTTTATGAGTTTTGATGTACCGAAGGAGTTCGGAGTCCCGGATGAGATCGGGGACATGACGAGGAGTCTCGAAATGGTCGAGAAGATCGATATATTGGACGACTATATTCGGACATCGGAAAGGTTCCGAGTGATTCGGGTATTTTTCGGAGTACCGGAGAGTTACGGGAATTCGCCGGGGAGTATATGGGCCTTATTGGGCCATACGGGAATAGAGGAGAGAGGCCAAAAGGAAGGAGGCGTGCGCCCCCCCTCTGGTCCGAATTGGACAAGGGGTGCAGCCCACTTTTCCTTATTCCTCTCCCCCTCTTTCCTTCTCTCCTACTCCAACAAGGGAAGGAGGAGTCCTACTCCCGGTGGGAGTAGGACTCCCCCCCTTGGCGCGCCCTCCTCCTAGGCCGGCTGCCTCCCTCCCTTGCTCCTTTATATACAGGGGCAGGGGCACCCCATAGAGACAACAATTGATCATTGATCTCTTAGCCGTGTGCGGTGACCCCCTCCACCATAATCCTCGATAATATTGTAGCGGTGCTTAGGCGAAGCCCTGCGACGGTAGAACATCAAGATCGTCACCACGCCGTCGTGCTGACGGAACTCTTCCCCGACATTCTGCTGGATCGGAGTCCGGGGATCATCATCGTCATCGAGCTGAACGTATGCTAAAACTCAGAGATGCCGTAGTTTCGGTGCTTGATCGGTCGGGCCGTGAAGACGTATGACTACATGAACCGCGTTGTTATAACGCTTCCGCTTTCGGTTTACGAGGGTATGTGGACAACACTCTCCCCTCTCATTGCTATGCATCACCATGATCTTGCGTGTGCGTAGGAAAATTTTGAAATTACTACGTTCCCCAACAAAATAATGTTGCCATGTTTCTAAGGTCCGAACAAGAGCATATAATTCTTTATCATAAGTAGAATAGTTCAGACTAGGCCCATTCAATTTTTTAGAAAAGTATGCAACAGGTTTGCCATCTTGTAATAACACACCTCCTAATCCAATTCCACTAGCATCACATTCAAGCTCAAAAGTCTTATTAGAATAAGGAAGTTGGAGTAAAGGAGTATGTGTCAACTTATCTTTCAATACCGTGAAGGCTTCTTCCTGTGCGGTACCCCAAACAAAAGGCACATCCTTCTTTGTAAGCTCGTTGAGAGGTGCAGCAATGGTGCTGAAATCTCTCACAAAACGCCTATAGAATCCAGTGAGGCCAAGGAAACTACTCACTTGTGTGACCGTTTTGGGCTGCGGCCAACTCTCAATAGCTTCAATCTTGGCTTTATCACTTCAATTCCCTGTGGAGTAACAACATAGCCAAGAAAAGATACTCGGTCGGCGCAAAAGGTGCCCTTCCCAAGGTTACCAAACAAACGTGCATCACATAGAGCAATAAAAATAGCACGTAAATTTTCCAAATGTTCCTCCAAAGATTTTCTATAAATCAATATGTCATCAAAGTGAACTACCACAAATCGTCCAATGAAAGCACGTAAAACTTCATTCATTAATCTCATGAAAGTACTAGGTGCATTAGTTAACCCAAAAGGCATGACTAACCACTCATATAATCTAAACTTAGTTTCAAATGTTGTTTTCCATTCATCTCCCAATTTCATACGAATTTGATGGTATCCACTACGCCAATCAACTTTGGAGAATATTGTAGAGCTACTCAATTCATCAAGTATATCATCTAGCCTAGGAATAGGATGACGATAACGAATAGTAATATTATTAATGCCTCTACAATCAACGCACATACGCGACGTACCATCCTTTTTGGACACTAAAATGATAGGAACAACACAAGGACTAAGGGATTCGCGTATATAACCTTTGTCGAGCAACTCTTGTACTTGACGATAATCTCCTTCGTCTCCTCTGGATTGGTACAGTATGGTGCACGGTTGGGTAATGATGCACCGAGAATTAAGTCAATTTGATGCTCAATCCCTCAAATAGGTGGTAATCCCGGTGGCACGTCTTGTGGAAAGACATCAGCGAATTCCTGCAAAATATTAGTGACAGCGGGAGGCAAAGAGGAAGGCACGTCCTCGAATGAAAATAATGCCTCTTTGCGCACAAAAGCATATCCAACAGATTTGCTAAAATCTAGATTATCAATATCAGATTTGGTGGCAAGTAAACATGAACTTTTCAATTTAATTTCAGAAGCGACACTAGATTGTTTATTATTAGGCTTCATTTGTTGCTCAAATTCTTTTGCCACAATCTGATTTTCACTCTTATTTTTCTCCTGTTTTGCTTTATTAGCTCTATTAATATGATCTTTCAAAATGGAATCAGGAGTCATAGGAAGAAAAGTAATATTTTTATCCTTATGAACAATAGTATACTGATTTTTTCTACCATGGCGTACAGAATTTTTATCAAATTGCCATGCTCTACCAAGTAATAAGGAACATTCTTACATAGGTACCACATCACAATCAACATAATCAGCATATGTAGAGATACTAAAATGCACATGAACGTTACGTGTTACCTTAACCTTGCCGCTGTTGTTGAACCATTGGATGTAGTAAGGATGTGGATGTGGTCTTGTGGTGAGAGATAGCTTCTCCACCATATCCATGCTAGCCAAGTTGTTGAAGCTCCCTCCATCTATGATGACGCGAACAGAATGTTCCTTCACAACTCCCTTTGTATGGAACAAATTGTGCCTCTGATTTTGCTCAGCTTGTGTAACCTGCACACTCAAAACACGTTGAGCAACTAAACATTCATACCTGTCAGCATCTTCTGCAGCCATGTATCGCATCTCATGATCAGAATCATCTCCACCGTGTTCTTCATGTGTAATAAGAGCCAAAGTCTCCTCATCATAGTCACTAGCGGACTCATACCCACCATCCTCAGTAACAATCATCACACGCTGAGATTTGCATTCTCTCACAAAATGTCCTCTTCCCTTACAACGACGACAAATAATATCACTTGTGTGCCCTGCTGATGCCATGGAAGAAGAAGAGCTCTGCGCAGGCCCAGCAGGTGTGCTCTTGGAAGATAGTGGTGGTTGTCCTGCTTTCTTGTATCATGGCTGGAGGTGGCACCTGATGGAGGGGCTGGTCCAGTCGAAGTAGAGGATGCACGTGGTGTCCATGATGAAGATCGACCTGTAGAAAAGTTAGTTCGTGCCAATGCCTGTCGATCCTGCACTTCATGTTCAGCTTTACAAGCAAGATGAAATAAACGAGTGATATTAGTATACTCCTTATACTATATAATGGTCTGAATCTCTCTATTTAATCCACCCATAAAACATGCAAGCATAGCTTCATTTTCCTCACCAATACCACATCTAATCATGCCAGTTTGTAATTCCTGATAATATTCTTCTACATAATTTTTTCCTTGTCTTAAACACTGCAATTTTTGAAGTAATTCACGTTGATAATAAGGTGGAACCCAACGAGTACGCATAGCAGCTTTCAAAGCAGCCCAAGTAGCTGGAATGGGATATAATCTACAATGTTCAGACCACCAAACACATGCAAAACTAGTGAAAGCACAAACAGCAGCAGGAACACGTCGCTCCTCAGGATATTGTAAACATGAAAAACGTTGTTTAGTTTCTAACTCCCAAGTAAGATATATATCAGGAACATACCACCCTCAAATGGTGGAATATTCAGTTTCAGTTTAGGAAGATGGTCATGATCTCGTACCTCATATGGTGGTGCAGCCCTACCATTGCAATGATATACCTGAGGACAACCTGGTGGTGGTGGTGCTGGTGGTTGCACGTAGTTCTGATTTTGATCAACCTCATCCTCGTAATGGTCCTCCACCTCTGCAGTAGCAGCAGGAGCTACAGAAGCATCAACAGCGGCAACAAAATTTTGCCCAGGGTCAATGGGAATGCGTTGTGCTCGTCCCACTTGATTTGGAAGGCAACGTTGTTGTTGTTGTAGAGGTGCGACAGGTGCAGCGGGTGGTGGAAGACGCGCGAGCAATTCATCAAACTTGTTATCGAGCTTTGTTTGAAACACCTTCTCAATGCCATCTATATTCTCCATGGCCTCTTCAATCTATTTAGCACATCTTGCACCTGTCCACTCATCATTTGCTGAAACTTATCATGTAACTCTTTGTTTGTCATGTTCTCCCAGTCAGTCTCATCGGCTTGTGATCCTGCCATTGTTAGCAGCAATATAAACACACAAGAATGTGATCCTATAGACTACTAGTAAGTGGTCGACAGTCACAAATCCGTCAAGAGAATCTCAAATTCTTAACTGTTCTTACCAAGCAGCAGGTGGTGACCAGCAACCGTTGTAGTCAAAACTCTCAAATCTTGGATAGAGCGATTACGAGGGAGAGTCAAACGCTTGACGTAGATGTATGTGGAGCTGGGAAGGCTTATAATATGGTAGCAAAAGGGGTCAGCAATAATCAATTCAGATATGCAAAGTTGAATAAACACTCAACGATGGTACTGTGCTGGTACTAGGGTAGACCGTACTAGAGACACGAGCCTAGAACACTAACAAAATCACGGTGCTGCACGTAAACAAGGGAAAAGCACACTCTGGAATTTTTTTTCGCTCTATTTTTTTGGCGCTCCTCTTTTTTTTGCTCTCCTCCTTTTTTTGGGAAAATTCACTATAATGGCGAGTGTCTAAAAAGTCTTCCCGCATCAAACTGACATGATGGGCACGAATTTTTTTTGACTTTTTTCGGAAATGAGGGCAGCGACGACGAAAAAGTGCGACAAAAAATCACTATGATGGCGACTATCTCAAAACACTCCATGGGACCTAAAAATAGGATAGGGAAAAATATTTTTGGTTGCCGAAATTTTGGCCTAAAAAATGCCCGGTGGTCTCCAGACCTTTTTTCTGAGACCTACTCAGGCAAGGAAACCCAAAACGAAAACTAGATGGATCTGGAAAACAAACGTAATATGAAAAGAACTCGGATTGGTGGTGGACAGGCAGATGTATATGTGAACTCGGATTAGCGGTGGACAGACAGATGTATATGTGGACTCGGATTGGTGGTGGACAGGTAGATGTATATGTGGACTCGGGTTGGTGGTGGACAGGCAGATGTATATGCCAGCGGTAAGGAATATGTTGGTGGTGGTGGTATATGGTAGGAACGATGACGATGGTGCGGCGGCGGCGTGACAACTTATGACCAGAACTTGAAACTCTAAAAGACTAGACTCTAAGACCAGCAACTAGACACGACGATGCAACCGCAAATTCAACAAAGCAAAATACTGAAAAGACTATGCAAAGGCTCAGACTAGTTCGGATATGATGAACTAACCCTAATTTTTTGGCTTTTTCGTGGACTAAAGGTATGAAGAACAGACTCGATATAAACTACGAAAAACTGTAAAATCTCACCGAGCAACCTGGAAATCTGATAGCACTTGATAGAGGCAAAGGTGTCCCTATCGTTTTGATGAGACGGTGGCTATCGTTTTGGAGGAAGTCGACTTTGACGATCCGACTATGAACGTGCGAGGACGTCGCGTCTTAGCAATAGCTAAACCAACTCCGAGAGGTTATTGACCACGCCGGAGCACGATCAACCTGACCGCGAAGGTCTGTTTCCTGCAGGCAAATGAAGAACAAGCAAGAAACTGAGATTGCAATCTGGATATTGCGAATATAAGAGGAAAGCTTTATTGATCAAGGTGGGGTTCTGTGATGCATTTGTCTGGTCATTGAACACAAACGAAGTAAGCGAACTTGCAGCTATGGCGAACTTTAATCTAAACAAACCCAAAGTCTAAACAATGCCCTAAGGGTTGTATATATGGAGGAGAGAGGGGGAATTTCGTGGTCCTTGGTGGAGGGGTCCGAAAGCAACCCTAACTCTTGTTTCCCCGCACATACGGACTCTAAAAACAACCTATACTTAAGTATTTCGAAAATACATGGTCCTGGCCCAATAATAAGGTGATGCCGCACCTAGAATAGCCTCTGGACGAAATTTATGAAGTGGCATCTTGTATATTTCGTCCAAGGCTTCATGCACTCGTTATGGTGGCTTCAAAGTCCTGGAATCATCAGTTGTAACTCCGTTCTTGTTCCCCTTGCGCATGCCATCATCTCCATGCTTGAACTTGCTCCAAGGTTCATCTTTCTTGTCCAAGATGGGTCCTTCATTTGTAAGCAAAACAAATGTATCCAATTTAGGCAGCATCATATTCTCATGAACATTAGAATCGTTACCAAGAAACGAAAGTACCTGATAATTCAATTGGCATGCGCGAGCTCTAGTAATTGGTCCAGTATGAATAACAGCAGGGGCTGTGGGTGTAACAATGGTATTGATGTCCTCATCACCTCCCCTGTATCTTATCTCGTCTACTTCTCCCACAATCTCCAATGGCACCGGTCCGTCCCGTCGCTCAGCCACTACGCCGTCATCAGAGTACAGCTCCAGCTGGGAGGCTACACCGCGGCGGTGGCGTAGTCCCCGACATAGTGTAGTGTGTGTGGCGTCCCTGTTGGGTGTGCGTGGAACACCCACCACATGCTCCGCCATAGCTGTTGCCGCAAAACCACCGTCGAAAGCTAGGGCCATCGCCCACTCCGCCACCGCAACCTGAAGGCGAGAGGTGGCCGTCGTGGCCGCCATCCCACTGCCCGCCATCATGGCTATCACCCGCTGCGCCACTGCGTCCTGAATACGGGAGGTGGTGGTCATGGCCGCCATGCTATCATCGGCAGCCGTGGCCGCCACCCCATCGTCGGCCTCCGTGGCCACAACCCCACCATCGACCGCCGGGGTCATCACCCGCTCCACCACCACCGCCCGAAGGCGGGATGCAGAGGTGGATGCCCGCACGTGCGTCAGCGACCTTGCCCTGTTGTTTGAAATTCATTCCCATTTCTTGCATGGGACCTAAGCATGTAACCACGGACACAGATTTGAATTTTCAACCAATTTATATCCATTAGAGCATGTGCATATAGTTCAAATTTGAATTATACATATAAATGCATTGAAAAATCATTTAATGCATAAAAATGTCCAAACGAACCCCCAAAAATCTTAAAAATTGACACAACACTCCTGTTGTTCTCTGTAGACACTAGGAAAAAAATTGAAATCGAGAAGAGGCAATGGATATCGTTTCGTCTAGAAAGGTGAAATGTTCCCTACAGAAACCATCAGGCTTGTTGTGAGAAGCTCTGGTTTGTGAGAAGCATATCCCCAAACCTACCCAAATGGGACAAAAAATTTACCACGGCATGTTGATGCCGCTCCATGATAGCATGCCAACTTTCATGAATTTTAGACTAGCTTTGGATTTACTAGAATTTAAAAACTAGGTATCTCAATGTTTGCGGCCGAGTGACGGTGGCAGGGTGTTTGACATTCATTCTCATTTCTTGCATGGGACCTAAGCATGCAACCAAGGACACATATTTGAATGTTCAACTAATTTATATGCATTAGAGCATGTGCCTGTAGTTCAAATTTGAATTATGCACGTGAATGCATAGAAAACTCAGTTAATGTATAAAAATGTCCAAGCGAACCCTGAAAAATCGCAAAAATTGACACAACACTCCTGTTATTCTATGTTGACACTAGGAAAAAAATTTGAAATCGAGAAGAGGCAACGGATATCGCTTCGTCCAGAAAGGTGAAACATTCCCTACCGAAACCATCACACTTGTAGTGAGAAGGTCTGGTTTGTGAGAACTTATACCCAAACCTGCCCCAAATGGGACAAAAATTTACCATGACATGTTGATGTCGCTCCATGATAGCATTCCAAGTTTCATGAATTTCGAACGAATTTTGAATTTACTAGAATTACAAAAGAAAGTACATTGACGTTTGCTAGAGAGCCATGGTGCCTTGGTGTTCTAATTTCATCCCCATTTCTTTAACCATGGACACATATATGATTTTACAACCCATGTTGGTGCACCGGACCATTGCATGTAGTTTAATTTTGAATTGTGCACCTGAAATGGCTAGAAAACCAATTTAATGTATAAAATGTTCAAACGAACCCTGAATAATTCCAATTCTTTTATGACACACATATAGTTGCATGTTCACTTCAGATAAAAGGTCTAGCAATTCAAACACTGTCCATTGCCGTTGTGACCCCATTAGGTAATTCAAATCAAGATGAAAAATCAAGTAGAGCCCACACAGTTTATTATCACTAACCGTGTGAGATGCATCACAAAATATCCGGGAGCACCGTCGGTGTATAGTACGCCTATGGCTTACACGAGATGGTCCGTCGGCTACAGTCCATAGTCGGTGTCTCAAGCACACTAGCTCGCTCCCCAAATATCATTTCTGATGAGGACATGACTACCTTGGATACGACCAAAAATATTACATACATGCATATTTGTCAGGTGATTTCTAGTGCAAACCATTCAATAATCTATTTGTGTTATCTAGAACAAAAATACTTCACACACTTTTGTGTTTTTTCTAATTGCAGGTGTATGAGACATTTTTACAATCCACATATGAAGATAAGGGAAAAGGAGAACTTTAGGTCTTGTTCAAAAAGTCCTCTCACGTCACTTTTGGGCCAAGAGAAGATAGAGTCCAAGTCTCTCATGTTCTTTCCTTGGGTTATGTTTAGATTAAAATTTCGCCATAGCTGCAACTTTGCATACTTCGTTTGTGTCCAACCACCACACCAACACGTCATAGAACCCCACCTTCATTAATAAAGTTTTCCTCTTTTATTCGCAATATCCAGATTGCAATCTCAGTTTCTTGCTTGTTCTTCGTTTGCTCGCGGGAAATAGACTCTCGTGGTCAGGTTGATCGTGCTCCGACGTGGTCAATAACCCTCAGAAGTTGGTTTAGCGATTGCTAAGGCGCGATGTCTTCGCACGTTCGTAGTCGGATCGTCAAAGTCGACTCCCACAGAAAACGATATCTATCTCAGCGAAACATCGGGACACCTTTGCCTCTATCAAGTTGTATCAGTTTTCAGGTTGCTCGTGAGAATTTCTAGTTTTTCCTAGATTAGATTTATTTTCTTACCTATTGTCCAAGAAAAAGCCACAAAAATAAGTTAGATCTATTCATCCTTTGTCCAAGCCAGTCTGAGCCTGTGCATTTTTCTTTTCATTGCTTGCATAGTTGAATTATCGGTTGCATCGTCGTGTCGAGTTGCTGGTCTTAGTGTCTAGTTCGCTTAGAGTTTCGAGTTCTGTTCACATTAGTCACACCACCGCTGCATCGTTATCCCTTCCGCTGTCCATCACCCATCCATCAATTTCCGCCTTGTGCTACCCATCGTTCATTGTCACAATCATAGTTGAGGTCGTTCACATCTTCGCTAGATCCAATCTACATCTTATCTAGTTTGTCATGGAAAGAGGGAGAGCAAAAAATACAGGGAAAAAAAGAGAGTAAGAAATAAAGTGTGAGGAAAAAAGAGAGAAAAAAACAAAATTCGGATCTATCTAGGCTCAATCTCGTGGTTGAATTCGGATTGGAATCTGTTTTGTGCACTGTTCAGTAAAACAGACATAACTTCCTCATACGAAGTCCGTTTTGGCTCGGCAAGTACTCAAATGGAAGCTAGCGACGAGCCACATCTAAATAGTTGCAGAAGCTTGTTCAATATTTGGCACCTCAAAATCGGCTTCTAAATAGGTATTTTTTCTCTCTGAAGTGCACGAACACAGCTTATTCCAGTTTTTCACATCAGTTTTCGATTTTTTTGACTCCTCATATCAACTTGGATTTGAGTGATTCCTTTTGCGTTTGAAATCTTGAGTCAGTATCATTCTTGAAAAAAATTATCAAAAAAATTGGCACAAACTCTTCTAGAGGAAAGTTGGAGTGAAAGTTGTTGATATATCCTGCTTGGCTATTGTTTCACATCATTATCTTTACTGCTATTGTGATCTTCACTTATATCTTGCTATCCAGAGCTACTTCATATCCTTTATTGATGCTAGTTGTGCTATGGCATGACCTCATTACTATTCTAGGCTCGCGTCTCTAGTTTGGTCTAGCCTAGGACCAACACAGTGCCGTCGTTGAGCATTTATTCAACATTGCATCTCTGAATTGATTATTGCTAATCTTTTGCAACCAAATATAGCCAACCCAGCTCTCCATATTTCTACACCGTGAATACGTACATTCCCTGGCAATCTCTTTACACAATCTTCGGAGTTATTTGACACCGTTGGTTGCCTGTCACCACCTGCCGCATGGTAAGAACTTGTAAGATATTGATATTTGCTTTATTGCGAGCACTTTACAACCACATCCTAGTAGTTCATAGGAACATTATTCTCGAATTTTGTTTCTTGGTTCTACTAATCATGATAGGTTCCGGAGATAGAAGTTCTTGGACGACGGACACATCTTCACCATCACGAGAGTTGGGACAACACACACATGCACATGGTCAGGTTATCTCCTTACCGTCATTTGAGGGTAGATTTAATCCTGCTATTTATCTATCTTGGGAGCTTGAAGTAGAACAAGTTTTTACTCGCCATGATTTTTTTTTGAACTTGAGAGAGTACGAGCTACCACTAGAGCATTTACTGGTTTTGCTTCTGTTTGGTGGAGTGTACATTGTAAGAAAAACATTGATAACCAACCCACAACTTGCAAAGTTTTGAAAGCTGTAATGAGACAACCATTTTTTCCTCCTTACTATCGTTGTGAATTGCTTCGCAAATTGGAACAATTAAAACAAGGCAGTAACACTGTTCATGCTTACTACCAAGAGTTCAAATTTTATATGCATCATTGTGACATAGAGAATCTGAGGATGATACAATGAATAGATGTTCTGGTGGTTTGAACCATGATATCCGTGCAAGGTTTCAGTATATTCCTTGTTGGATTACTAGTATGTATGTTCTCGATTGTACCTTTCAGAGACAGATACAGGAGGATGCATTGAGTGGCTACAACAACTACTATTCCAGTTCATGCTCACCACCGCAAGTTGGTTCCTCCACCGTTGCACCTACTAGAGCAGCCCCACCTCGGATTGTGAGCGCGACATCATCTCAAGAGTATGGTACATTGTTAACGTCCGTACCTACATCAGCTACCTCTTTGCGACAAGGTAACAATAAAGGTATTGATGATATAACTTCACATGAGAATGATGCATGCCTAGTTAACTTGAATGCATCATGTGTTGAGTTACCTGTTGATTTGAGCACACCACCTATTTTAGAGAATCTTGTTACTATCATGAATGCGTCATGTGATCAAATAACTGAAATACCAACAATTTTGAGTGCACCCATTGAATTAACTGTTGATGCAAAAGAACCAACGTCTAATCTTTTTGATATGACCTCTAATCTTGGTGATGATTCTATGTCCAATGACTTATTGCATGTTTGCTTATTTAAGCATGTTGTAGCATGAAAATTTGATGCAACAGCGGTTTATTCACCAATGTTGGGATGGTTTAATGATGAACATTGTTAATCTTTTGAAATGAATAAGAGCTTCACATATATGTGCAAACTGAGTTGCAATATTTTCATGCCTTCTACTTCTTGTGATAATTTTTTGGCTTTAGATTTTATGAACTATGAAAGTTACTCATGTATAAATGTGTCATATGTGCAAAAATCAAGGGAAGTAAAAATGGATGACATATACATATACAACATGTACACCTTGTCTCTTTTGTTAGCCACATTTCAGATTAAGCAACACCGAGGACGGCTTTGTTTTCAAGAAGGGGAGGATGATGAGGACACGAATACCTTGTATACGACCAAAAATATTGCATACATGCATATTTGTCAGGTGATTTCTAGTGCAAACTATTCAATAATCTATTTATGTTATCCAGGACAAAAATACTTCACACACTTTTGTGTTTTGTCTAATTGCAGGTGTATGGGACATTTGTACAATCCACATATGAAGATAAGGGAAAAGGAGAAGTTTAGGTTTTTTCAAAAAGTCCTCTCACGTCACTTTTAGGCCAAGAGAAGATAGAGTCCAAGTCTCTCACGTTCTGAATTCAGATTCAGATTGCACAGACATACCTGACTCAAAACGTCAACAACTTTTTCATACGGACTCCGAATTCGGTGATTCTTTTTTTTAGAAAGTAAATTTCGTGCTCTTTCCAACCCAATTGGAATCACCTTCAAATTTATCCGGATCATTGAGATATCGATGAAACAATCTGACGCTACAGCAGAATCCAAGTCAAACAACAAGTCCAAATGTGTTGCACCACCTCCACTTGGGCCCATGAGCCTTGTACGACCTAGGGTTAGTTTTAGGATGCCTTGGGACGTCCTTCCACCTCCTTGGCCGCCACCCCTTGCTCCTATATAACTAGATCCATCTAGTAGCTTTTTCCTTGGGTTTTGTTTAGATTAAAAGTTCACCATAGCTACAACTTTGCGTACTTCGTTTGTGTCCAACCACCAGACCAAGACGTCATATAACCCCACCTTCATTAATAAAGCTTTCCTCTTTTATTCGCAATATCCAGATTGTGATCTCAGTTTCCTGCTTGTTCTTTGTTTCCTCGCAGGAAATAGACCCTCGTGGTCAGGTTGATCGTGCTCCGGCGTGGTCAATAACCCTCGGAAGTTGGTTTAGCGATTGCTAAGGTGTGACGTCTTCGCATGTTCGTAGTCGGATCGTCAAAGTTGACTCCCACAGAAAACAATATCTATCTCATCGAAACATCGGGACACCTTCGCCTCTCTCAGGTTCTGTTCAAAAAGTCCACTCACGCCACTTTTGGGCCAAGAGAAGATAGAGTCCAAGTCTCTCACATTTTGGATTCAGATTCGGACTGCACAGACATACCTGACTCAAAACACCAACAACTTTTTCATACGAACTCCGAATTGGGTGATTCTTTTTTTGTTAGAAAGTAGATTTCGTGGTCTTTCCAACCCAATTGGATTCACCTTCAAATTCGTCCGTAGCATTGAGATATCAACGAAACAATCTGACGCTGCAGCAGAATCCGAGTCAAACAACAAGTCCAAAGGTGTTGCGTAACCTCCACTTGGGACCCTCGCCTCTATCAAGTGCTGTCAGTTTTCAGGTTGCTCGGTGAGAATTTCCTTTTTTTCCCAGATTAGATTTATTTTCTTACGTATTGTCCAAGAAAGAGCCACAAAAGAGTTAGAATTATTCATCATTTGTCCAAGCCAGTCTGAGCCTTTGCAATTTTCTTTTCATTGCTTGCATAGTTGAATTATCGGTTGCATCGTTGTGTCGAGTTGCTGGTCTTAGTGTTTAGTTTGTTTAGAGTTTCGACTTCTGTTCACATTAGTCATGTCGCCGCTGCATCGTTATCACTTCCGCTGTTCACCACCCATCCATCAATTTCCACCATGTGCTACCCACCGTTCATTGTCATAATAATAGTTGAGATCGTTCACATCTTGGCTTGATCCAATCTGCATCTTATCTAGTTTGTTTTGGAAAGAGGGAGAGAAAAAAACAGAGAAAAATGACAGAAAAAAGTTAGAGAAAAAAGAGAAAGGAAAAAAATGTGAGGAAAAGAAGAGAGAAGAAAAAAAATTCGGATCTATCTAGACTCAATCTCGTAGTTGAATTCAGATTGGAATTTGTTTTGTGCACTCTTCAGTAAAACATGCATAACTTCCTCATACGAAGTACGTTTTGGCTCCACGAGTACTCAAAAGAAATGTAGCGACGAGCCACATCTAAATAGTTGCAGAAGCTAGTTCAATATTTGGCACCTCAAAATCGGCTTCTAAATAGGACTTTTTACCCTCCGAAGTTCACGAACACAGCTTATTCCAGTTTTTCAGGCCAGTTTTAGAATTTTTTGACTCCTCATATCAACTCGGAATTGAGTGATTCCTTTTGTGTTTGAAAGCTCGATTCAGTACCATTCTTGAAAAAAGTTATCAAAAAAATTGGCACAAACTTTTCCAGAGGAAAGTTGGAGAGGAAGTTGTTGATATATCCTTCTTGGCTGTTGTTTCATATCATTATATTTACTACTATTGTGATCTTCACTTATATCTTGCTTTCTAGAGCTACTTCATATCCTTTATTAATGCTAGTTATGCTATGCCGTGACCTCTTTAGTGTTCTAGGCTTGAGTCTCTAGTCCGGTCTAGCCTAGGACCAGCACAGTACCGTCATTGAACATTTATTCAACATTGCATCTTTGAATTGATTATTGCTAATCTTTTTCTACCATATATAGCCAACCTAGCTCCACATATTTCTACACCGTGTATACGTACATTCCCCTGGCAATCGCTTTACTCAATCTTTAGATATATTTGACACCGCTAGTTGCCGATCACCACCTGCTGCATGGTAAGAATTTGTAAGATATTGAGATTTGCTATACTGTGAGCGTTTTACCACCACTTCCAAGTAGTTCATAGGAACATTTTTTTGGATTCTGTTTCTTGTTTCTACTAATCATGACAGGATCCAGAGTCAATTCATGGGCTTTGTCGATCGTGGGAGACGTGCCACCACCTTTGCAAATACCACAACCGTCACAAGAGGTGCACAAACATCCAAATGCACATGACTAGGTTAATGTATCTATACCACCATTTAATGGCCGTTTTAGACCTGCTTTATATATTGAATGGGAGTTCAACATAAAAAAAATATTTGCTTCCCATAATTTTGATGAACATAAAAAGTTTAAGGTTGTGGTTGGTTCTTTCACTGGTTATGCTTTGGTTTGGTGGAGTGAATATTGTCGGTTACACCCTGATTATATACCTACTACTTGGGATGATTTGAAACTTGCCATGCGACATACTTTCGTTCCCGCTTATTATACTCGCGACATGATTAAGAAGTTGCAACATTTAAAACAAGGTAGTAACACTGTAACAAAATATTATGATGATTTACAAACTACCTTGTTGCATTCCTCTTTAGAAGAAAGTGAAGATGATTTTATGGATAGATTTTGGGGAGGATTAAACCGTGATATTCAAGAGATATTAATTCATGAAGAGTGTTATCCTATGGACCATTTGTTTCGTATTGCTTGCAAAGCTAAACAGGAAATAAAACGACGTGTTGCCCACAAGGAGAACAAGTGCACGGTGCACATTCCAAGAGTTGATATGATTGTTCCTTCAACTACTAGGCATACTATGACAACCACATCCGTTGTTGTGAGGACTACATCACCTCCACCATGTGACACATCGCCCCCGAGAGTCACTACATCATCTGAGTTGATCATAAGAGGTAATGACAAAGGTACTGATCTTCCATCTCTACATGAGAATGATGAATGCCTTGTCAATTTGAATGCACCATCTGATGAGCTACCCACTACTTTGATCGTACCACCTATTTTAGAGGACTATGTTGATAATTTGACTTTGCCATGTGATCAAACAACTGAAATACCAACAATTTTGACTGCACCCATTGAATTAACTATTGATGCAAAAGAACCAGTGTTTAATCATTTTGATATGACCTCTAATCTTGGTGATGATTCTGTATCCAATGACTTATTGCATGTTTGCTTATTTAAGCATGTTGTCGCATGTAAATTTGATGCAAGTAAGATTTATTCACCAATGTTGGGATGGTTTAATGATGAATGTTGTCAATCTTTTGATATGAATAAGAGCTTCACTTATATGTGCAAACTGAGTTGCAATATTTTCATGCCTTCTACTTATGATAATATTTTGGCTTTATATTTTATGATCTATGAAAGTTACTCATGTATACATGTGTCATATGTGCAAAAATCAAGGGAAGTAAAAATGGATGACATATACATATACAACATGTACACCTTGTCTCTTTTGTTAGCCACATTTCAGATTAAGCAACGCCGAGGACGGCTTTGTTTTCAAGAAGGGGAGGATGTTGAGGACATGACTACCTTGGATACGACCAAAAATATTGCATACATGCAAATTTGTCAGGTGATTTCTAGTGCAAACTATTCAATAATCTATTTGTGTTATCCAGAACAAAAATACTTCACACACTTTTGTGTTTTATCTAATTGCAGGTGTATGGGACATTTTTACAATCCACATATGAAGATAAGGGAAAAGGAGAAGTTTAGGTTCTGTTCAAAAAGTCCTCTCACGTCACTTTTGGGCCAAGAGAAGATAGAGTCCAAGTCTCTCACGTTTTGGATTCAGATTCGGACTGCACAGACATACCTGACTCAAAACACCAACAACTTTTTCATACGGACTCCGAATTGGGTGATTCATTTTTTGTTGGAAATTAGATTTCGTGCTCTTTCCAACCCAATTGGATTCACGTTCAAATTCATCCGGAGCATTGAGATATCAACGAAACAATTTGCATTGAGATATCAAATTCGGACGCTGCAGCAGAATCCGAGTCAAACAACAAGTCCAAAGGTGTTGCATCACCTCCACTTGGGACCCTCTCCTCTATCAATTGCACTTTTCAATTGCCGTTGGTGAAACATGGGCACGTGGACCCGCTCGTGAGGGCAACTTCGGTGGCCCACTCCGGCGAGAGTGCGGCCGCAGCCGCCATGCGCGTGCTAACAAGTTGCATGAGCGCGGCCACAATTTGCGACCGGGCGACCAAGGCAGCCCAAACAGCCGCTGTTGCTTCTCAGGTGGCGGCAGCAACATCTGCCTCGGGGATAGCAACTGGTGAGAGCGGCACAACAGCTGTCCGTTTCGCAGCGGCGGCCTTAGCCCTAATGG
Source organism: Triticum urartu (assembly GCF_003073215.2). Taxonomy (NCBI): domain Eukaryota; kingdom Viridiplantae; phylum Streptophyta; class Magnoliopsida; order Poales; family Poaceae; genus Triticum; species Triticum urartu. The sequence continues at coordinate 279,088,031 of NC_053024.1, read as the reverse complement.
AGGCCGCCCACGACCATGTCAAGGCCGCCCACACCCAACTCGTGGAGGTCACCGCACAAATCAAACGAAGCTTCTCTGAAAACGGTCGGCAACCCACGGCCGAAGAGTTGGCAATCGCCGAGAGTGTTCAAGCAGCCGTCTATTCCTCCTCCACATACCTTGCAATGATGGAGCCCTTCCAAGCCCAGATCGCGGCTGCCCACGCCCAGCTCATGGCCGCCTTTTCCAAAGAGATGGTGGACGCAGATGGCAAGATGCTTGTTGAGTATGGTGCGATGGATGCCATGGAGCCCCTTCCCCAGGAGACCGTGGGGCATGAGCTGTACATCGAGGCGGCGGCGGAGATCGACGAGCAACAGCCGTAGTAGTACTCTTTGTTTTGTTTAATTAAGAGCGTCGGTCTTTAATTTGTTAGAGTAATGTTTAGGTCAACTAGCTCTGTTTAATTGATGAACTTGCTTGATTAAGAAGTATGGGTGTGCTGTAGTCTCCTTTGTGTATCCAAATTATGCAATGACGTGGATGACCACTATAACTAGGGAAATTCAAACCAAAATTTTTGACGTTCAAACTCATCACACATGGGTTAAGCTATCTGAATCATTTGTGATGTTCACATATCATACACAGTTCTGAATAAGGGACCCTGTCTGATGACACTTTGCGCGCCATTTTTTTCGCTGAAGCAATTCCAAATTTTTGGCTTCCGCGGAAATATCTACCTCCCTGCCCCCTCCCCCTTACCAAAAGCCACATTTCCCCTGTTTCTATCTTCCTTTCCAAGCTGAAACCTTCACTCCTTGCTTGCAGCGCCGCCTCCTCGTCGGGGACCCTCCTTCACGCTGCGTGGCCTCATCTATCCAAGCAGGTAATCCACACCCGACCCCATTCTCCTCCTCCTTCCACATCCCACATGCCCTAACCACTGGCGCGAGCACGACACCTTCCACCCAAATCACCGACCCCTCCACCAAATAAGTGCTGCCCTAAGCCATGGTGCACGTAGTATGGCCAGGATCTCAAGGACCATTTGGCAGCGGAGAAGAAAATTGCGGGCATAGGCGCGCATGAGGTCGCGATGGCTGCCATTTGTGCCGACCCCCAGATCTTGGAGGAGCACCTTGCCATTTTCTAGCTACGCTGGTTAAGCATGCTTGGTTTACCCGTTGCGTATGCTGCTCCTGCCTCTCCTTCACAAATTCTAGTGAATTGTACTATTTAATTTTACCATGCAATCTGTTGCTCTAGTGTATATGTTCTATATGTCGTGCAGTGTGGTGCTCACTTATGAATCGTTTTGTTAATTAGTTGTCGTCTTCAGTTAACTGTTTGGTTCAATTATGCAAATGTGATGTTCAATTCATCAGGCTGAAATTTTGTATTGTATTCCATGTGAGAAATAAATCGAATTTATCTTTACAAAATACATGAGAAATGAATACAATTGCTATATTTCCAAGTTGTCAAGCATGCTTGGTTTTATTATACATTGTGCAATGTGGTGCTCAGTTAACGTTTGGTTCATTTGTGTTGTGGTGTTTAGTTAACTGTTTGGTTCAATTCTGCAATGCGATGTTCAATAGTTGTGGGTGCATTCTATTATTGTATACCATGTGAGGAATAAATTGAATTTGGCTGTAATAAATATATGAGAAACAAATACAATTGCTATATTTCCAAGTTGTTAGGCATGCTTGGTTTGGTTAACTGTCTGATCTTCCATTAGGAGTATGTTATATTGTGCAATGTGGTGCTCAGTTAATGTTTGGCTCATTTGTTGTGGTGTTCAGTTAACTGCTTGGTTCAATTCGGCAATGCGATGTCCAATTGTCGTGGGTACAATTTTGTATAGTTGTGTATGTGAGGAATAAATCGAATTTGGCTGCACTTAATACATGAGAAGCATATACGAGTGCTATATTTCCTAGTTCTTAATCATGCTTGGTTTTGATAAATGGGTTTTCCATGTGGCTTGAATTAATCTGATGAATCTGCAATGTGCTTATTTTTCATCAACATATTTTACTAATAGCATGCGAACTGTTACTTAACCTGATGACTAACTACCTTATATGTGTTGCAGGGAAATAATGGGAAGCATTGAGGTTTACAATCGAGGTTAGAACATGTATGGTCCATTGTTTAATAACACATTATTGTGCAATTGCAAGAACCATTCTAATATTTAGGTTCTTAACAATTTGGTCTTGCACATGTAGGTCCTGTTGTTGGAGGTTTTGACCCACTGTTCGACCCTTTTTGCATATGGGGAAATGAGTTGTCCATGAATATCAATCAAGTCAAGAAACTCAGAAAGATTGTTAGGATAAAGAAATTAGCGACAAGAAGCAACAAGATCTTTGTCTGCAGAGTGAAGAAGACATCAGTTCACGACCAGATGGTACTAACTGTTATACCTTGCCTTTTTTATTCCTTTGCCCCATTTCCAATATAGAGAAGATATTTATGCACATCCTTCTTTTCAGGCCTTTCCAAAGCAGTTCACTGATGATTACCTCTCAAACCACCTATATGGTCAGGAGGCGAGGAAGGTTTTCATAGAACACCCACGGTTCAATATTGAAGTGTTCCTGAAGAGGACGAAGGAAAGACGGCCAATCATCCACATGCATTGTCCTAAAGTTGCAAAGACCTTCAACATGAATGAAGGCTCAATACTCGCCTTCCGCTTCAGCAGTTTTCAAGATGAGATGCATTTGTCTATATACCATCTATGATGCTAATTTCGAAAGGTTCTACAAATTGCATGTGGAACTTGGTGCTGGTGCAGTTGTGTAATGGGGTAGCAGAGTATTGAAGCTATATCATGTTGTACTCTGATGTATTTCAATTATGAAATCCTGCTTCCTTAATATGGAAATGGAATATATTATGTTCTTAATATGAATGTAAATTAATTTAATAAATGGATTATTAATAATAGGGCAATTAGCCTGCTAATGGCGAATTATCCTACTAATTGGGTTTTGGTATTGCAAACGGTTATTGAGAAAATACCGTGGGTGATGACCTCGGGCAACGCACATAGTTTCTAGGAGTAAACCGTGTTGGATCAATGAACAAACACACACGACTTTCTCTTGAAAACTATTTGCGTTAGGCCACCTTGCACAAACGTTTACCACATAAAAACTGTGTGTGATGGATAGCCTTTGCCACACAGTTTCTTCTACACACTGTGTGTGATGCATTCAATAATGCAAACGATAAATTGTTAATATCGTGTGCAATGGCAACGCTATCACAAACAATTTAACGGGGAAAATTGTGTGTGATGTACCTGTGAACAGAAACATTTTCCTTGGAGCGAATGTGTGGGATGTACATACGAACGAAAATATTTAGTAGGAACTGGCTGTGTGGGATGTACTTGCGACCAGAAACAATTTTGCCTATGTAATTGTATTTTTAGCTCTACTGTACGTATTACCGTATTTGAGTGGTCGCCTGTCGCACACGACCTCATTTTGCCGAGCGTGTGTGCCAGGAGGGCATATCCCTGACGGTTTCTGGGTCGTGTGGGAAGGACCCCCCTATCGCCGTCACTCACTAGGCGACGGTTCCCAATGCTGCCACGGAAAGGGGTTAAAAACCATTTGTATAGCACCGACGCATACCAGTGACATCTCCAAAAGTGGCTAAGAAATTTAGTATCACGATCTGAAACAATAGTATTTGGCACACCATGCAAGTGAATAATTTTAGGAAAGAACAAATCAGCAATATTAGCATCATCATCGCTTTTATGACATGGTATAAAGTGTGCCATTTTCTAGAATCTATCCATGAAAACAAATATGCAATCCCTCCCTTCTTTCTTCGAGGTAAACCCAAAACAATGTCCATAGATATTTAGTGCAGCAAGCAACAAAGCGCTGAACATCCCGTCTGATCTTTGGCCAAAAGAAATGTGTAGCAAGTACATCCTCCGTCTTCTTCACGCCAAAGTGTCCCATTAATCCTCCTCCATGCGCCTCCTGCAACAACAAAAGACGAATGGAGCTAGCTGGAATGCATAGCTTGTTAGCAGGAAACAAATCCATCATTAACGACAAACTTGTTCCATGTTCCCCCTTCTTTACAATTCTGCAATACATCTTTAATTTCAGCATCATGCACATATTGATCTTTGATGGTCTCGAAACCAAAATTTTCAAAGTCAAATTGTGAAAGCATAGTATAATGACGAGACAATGCATCAACAATAACATTTTATTTACCCTTCTTGTGTTTAATGGCACAAGGGAAAGTCTCAATGAATTCAACCCATTTAGCATGTCAGTGGTTCAGTTTTGCTTGACTCTTAATGTGTTTCAAAGATTCATGATCAGAATGTATAACAAATTCTTAGGGCCATAAATAATGTTGCCATGTTTCTAATGTCCGAACAAGAGCATATAATTATTTATCATAAGTAGAATAGTTCAGACTAGGCACACTCAATTTTTCAGAAAGGCATGCAACAGGTTTGCCATCTTGTAATAACACACCTCCTATTCCAATTCCACTAGCATCACATTCAAGCTCAAAATTCTTATTAAAATCAGGAAGTTGGAGTAAAGGAGCATGTCTCAACTTATCTTTCAATACCATGAGGGCTTGTTCCTGTGCAGTACCCCAAACAAAAGGCACACCCTTCTTTGTGTGCTCATTGAGAGGTGCAGCAATGGTGCTGAAAGCTCTCATAAAACGCCTATATAAACCAGCAAGGCCAAGAAAACTCCTCACTTGTGTGATCGTTTTGGGCTATGGCCAACTCTCAATAGCTTCAATCTTGACGTTATCAACTTCAATTCCCTGTGGAGTAACAACATATCCAAGAAAAAATACTCGGTCGGTACAAAAGGTGCACTTCCCAAGGTTACAAAACAAACGTGCGTCACGTAGAGCAATAAAAACTGTTCCAAATATTCCTCCAAAGATCTGCTATAAATCAGTATATCATCAAAATAGAGTACCACAAATCGTCCAATGAAAGCACGTAAAACTTGGTTCAGTAATCTCATGAAAGTACTAGGTGCATTAGTTAACCCAAAAGGCATGACTAACCACTCGTATAATCCAAAGTTAGTTTTAAATGCTATTTTACATTCATCTCCCAATTTCATACGAATTTGATGGTATCCACTATGCAAATAAATTTTGGAGAATATTGTGGAGCCACTCAATTCATAAAGCATATCATCTATCCTAGGAATAGGATAATGATAATGAATATTAATATTATTAATGCCTCTACAATCAACACACAAACACGACGTACCATCCTTTTTTGGCACTAGTATAATAGGAACAACACAAGGACTAAGAGATTCGCGTATATAACCTTTGTCGAGCAGCTCCTGTACTTGACGCATAATCTCATTCGTCTCTCTGGATTTGTACGGTATGGAGCACGGTTGGGTAGTGATTCACTGGGAATTAAGTCAATCTGATGATCAATCGTTCAAATAGAAGGTAATGCCAGTGGCACGTCTTGTGGAAAGACGTCAGCAAACTCCTGCAAAATGTTAGTGACAGTAGGAGACAAAGAGGAAGGCCCGTCCTCGAATGAAAATAATTCCTCTTTCCACACAAAAGCATAACAAACAGATTTGCTGCAATCTAGATCATCAATATCAGATTTGGTGACAAGTAAACGTCCACTTTTCAATTTAATTTCAGAAGCAACACTAGATGGTTTATTATTAGGTTTCATTTGTTGCTCAAATTGTTTTGCCACTATCTGATTTGCACTCTTTATTTTGCTCCACTGGGAATTAAGTCAATCTGATGATCAATCGTTCAAATAGAAGGTAATGCCACTTTTCAATTTAATTTCAGAAGCAACACTAGATGGTTTATTATTAGGTTTCATTTGTTGCTCAAATTGTTTTGCCACTATCTGATTTGCACTCTTTATTTTGCTCCTGTTTTGCTTTACTAGCTCGATTAATATCATCTTTCAAAATGGAATCAGGAGTCATAGGAAGCAAAGTAATATGTTTATCCTTATGTACAAGAGTATTGTGATTGCTTATACCATGGTGTACAGAATTTTTGTCGAATTGCCATGGTCTAGCAAGTAATAAGGAACATGCTTACATAGGTACCACATCACAATCAACATAATCAGCATATGTGGCGATACTAAAATGCACACGAACAATACGTGTTACCTTAACCTTGTTGTTGTTGTTTAACTATTGGATGTAGTAAGGATGTGGATGTGGTCTTGTGGTGAGTGATAGCTTCTCCACCATCTCCATGCTAGCCAAGTTGTTGCAGCTCCCTCAATCAATGATGATGTGAACAGAACATTCCTTCACAACTCCCTTTGTGTGGAACAAATTGTGCCTCTGATTTTTCTCAGCTTGTGTGACCTGCACACTCAAAACATGTTGAGCAACTAAACTATAATACCTGTCAGCGTCATCAGCGGCCATATATTGCGTCTCTTGTTCAGAATCATCTTCAGTTGTAAAAAGTCTCCTCAGCGTAGTCACCAGCGGACTCATACCCTCCATCGTCGGTAGTAATCATTACACACTTAGATGGGCATTCTCTCGCATAATGACCTCCAATAATATCATGTGTTTGCCCTGTTGGTGCCATGGGCGAAGAAGAGCTATATGTAGGCCCAGAAGGTGTGCTCTTGCACTACTGGAAAAGGGGGCAACGGTCCAGGCCGGGTCAGCCCATTAGTCCCGGTTCAGTCTAGAACTGGGACCCATGGGGGCATTGGACTCGGTTCGTGAGCCCAAGGGGCCGGCCAGGCCACGTGGGCCATTGGTCCCGGTTCGTCTGGACCTTTTGGTCCCGGTTGGTGGGACGAACCGCGACCAATGGCCTCGCTCCTGGCCCACCAACATTGGTCCCGGTTGGTGGCAGGAACCGGGTCCAAAGGCTCCACTTTAGTCCCGGTTCATGCCACCAACCAGGACCAATGAGGTGCCTATATATACCCCCTCGCGTAAGGGCAGACCACACTGCTCTGTTTTTTTCTGGCCGAGGGGGAGAGGGCTTGGTGGTGCTCTAGCTCACCTCCTATGCACACAAGGTGTTTGACGGAATGCCTGAGCCACACTACTTAAGCTTTGTCCTCTCCAAGCTCGACGTTCAAGCTCCATTTTCCTCAATATTTGTCTAGGTTTAGCGGTCTGTCACGCCCCGTCCCCATCTTCACCGCCGTCGATCACCCGCGCCGAGCTCATTGCCGGCACCACCGTGGTGAGCCTCTTGTTCTTATCTTCTTTTTGAAAGGAAAAAATATTCTTACTTGTATGTTTACATAGATACTTGTATTATTTTCTTACTTTTATTATTGCATCTTATATAGTGCGATGTTGGAGTTGCATAGATACTTGTATTACTTTTATTATTGCATCTTACATAGAAAACAATTTGGTGAAGGAAAAAATAAAAAAATTGAGGAGGAGAATATGATATTGGAGTTGCATGTTGCAGATGTCGTCGATGATCACAAGTTCAAGATGGATGCAATGCGCTTGAAGATTAGAAAGATTATAAAATATGCCATTCATACCGAGGCTTGGTATCATTATGCCGTTGGATCAATTGTTACCTTGGTTGCAATTATGATCGCATTTGTTTTCGCATTGAAATGTTTTCCACAGTTTCAATGTATGGTTTAATTAATTAGATGCTCTAGAGAGCTATATGTTGTTAGATGAGAACTATGTATGTACTTTGGTTTTAATGTGGTGATGAACTTCTATTAATTTGTACACTTAATTATATATAACGCACGCAGATGAACCGGCAATGGATGTACGGTGACAGACACACCTCCGAGTACATTAAGGGCGTGCATGAGTTTCTCGATGCGGCTGAGGCAAACAAGAAGAATGGTTTTATGTGTTGTCCATGCACTGAATGTGGGAATACGAGGTCTTACTCTAACCGTAAAATCCTTCACTCCCACCTGATTTACAAGGGTTTCATGCCACACTATAATGTTTGGACGAGGCACGGAGAAATAGGGGTTATGATGGAAGACGGCGAAGAAGAAGAGTACAATGACAACTATGTGCCCCCTGAATACGGTGATGCTGCAATGGGGGGAGCTAGTGAAGATCAACAGGAACCAGATGATGTGCCCAATGATGCTGCAACGGGTGAAGCTGCTGAAGATCAAGAGGAACCAGACGATGTGCCCGATGATGATGATCTCCGTCGGGTCATTGTCGATGCAAGGACGCAATGCGAAAGTCAAAAGGAGAAGCTGAAGTTTGATCGCATGTTAGAGGATCACAAAAAAGGGTTGTACCCCAATTGCGAAGGTGGCAACACAAAGCTCGGTACCGTACTGTAATTGCTGCAGTGGAAGGCAGAGAATGCTGTGGCTGACAAAGGATTTCAGAAGCTACTGAAAATATTGAAGAAGAAGCTTCCAAAGGAAACGAATTGCCCGATAGTACATACACAGCAAAGAAGGTCGTATGCCCTCTAGGATTGGAGGTGGAGAAGATACATGCATGCCCTAATGACTATATCCTCTACCGCGGTGCATACAAGGATCTGAATGCATGCCCGGTATGCGGTGCACTGCGGTATAACATCAGACGAGATGACCCTGGTGATGTTGACGGTGAGCCCCCAGGAAGAGGGTTCCTGCGAAGGTGATGTGGTATGCTCCTATAATACCACGGTTGAAACGTCTGTTCAGAAACGAAGAGCATGCCAAGTTAATGTGATGGCACAGTGAGGACCGGAAGAAAGAGGGGAAGTTGAGAGCACCCGCTGACAGGTCGCAGTGGAGAAAAATTGAGAGAAAGTACTGGGATGAGTTTGCAAAGGACATAAGGAATGTATGGTTTGCTTTAAGCGCGGATGGCATTAATCCTTTCGGGGAGCAGAGCAGCAATCACAGCACCTGGTTCGTGACTCTATGTATGTATAACCTTCCTCCTTGGATGTGCCTGAAGCGGAAGTTCATTATGATGCCAGTTCTCATCCAAGGCCCTAAGCAACCCGGCAACGACATTCATGTGTACCTAAGGCCATTAGTTAAGCGCGGATGGCATTAATCCTTTCGGGGAGCAGAGCAACAATCACAGCACCTGGTTCGTGACTCTATGTATGTATAACCTTCCTCCTTGGATGTGCATGAAGCGGAAGTTCATTATGATGCCAGTTCTCATCCAAGGCCCTAAGCAACCCGGCAACGACATTCATGTGTACCTAAGGCCATTAGTTGAAGAACTTTTACAGCTGTGGAATGGAAACGGTGTACGTACGTGGGATGAGCAAAGACAGGAGGAATTTAACCTAAAGGCGTTGCTATTCGTGACCATCAAGGATTGGCCCGCTCTCACTAACCTTTCAGGACAGACAAACAAAGGATACCACGCATGCACGCACTGTTTAGATGACACTGAAAGTATATACCTGGAAAAATACAGGAAGAATGTGTACCTGGGCCATCATCGATTTCTTCCGACCAACCATCAATGTCGAAAGAAAGGCAAGCATTTCAAAGGCGAGGCAGATCACGGGAAGAAGCCCGCCATGCGTATCGGTGATCATGTACTTGCTATGGTCAATGATTTACACGTAATCTTTGGAAAGGGTCCCGGCAGACTAGCTGTTCCGAATGACGCTGAGGGACACGCACCCATGTGGAAGAAGAAATCTATATTTTGGGACCTACCCTACTGGAAAGACCTAGAGGTCCGCTCTTCAATCGACGTGATGCACATGACGAAGAACCTTTGTGTGAACCTGCTAGGCTTCTTGGGCGTGTATGGGAAGACAAAAGATACACCTGAGGCACGGGAGGACCTGCAATGTTTGCACGAAAAAGACAGCATGCCTCCGAAGCAGTATAAAGGTCCTGCCAGCTACGCTCTTACGAAAGAAGAGAAAGAAATCTTCTATGAATGCCTGCTCAGTATGAAGGTCACGACTGGCTTCTCGTTGAATATGAAGGGAATAATAAATATGCCAGAGAAAAAGTTTCAGAACCTAAAGTCTCATGACTGCCACGTGATTATGACGCAACTGCTTCCGGTTGCATTGAGGGGGCTTCTACCGGAAAACGTCCGATTAGCCATTGTGAAGCTATGTGCATTCCTCAATGCAATCTCTCAGAAAGTGATCGATCTAGAAACCCTACCAAGGCTAAGGAGTGATGTGGCGCAATGTCTTGTCAGTTTCGAGCTGGTGTTCCCACCATCCTTCTTCAATATCGTGACGCACATCCTAGTTCATCTAGTCGACGAGATTCTCATCCTGGGCCAGTATTTCTACACAATATGTTCCCCTTTGAGAGGTTCATGGGAGTCCTAAAGAAATATGTCTGTAACCACGCTAGGCCAGAAGGAAGCATCTCCATGGGCCATCAAACAGAGGATGCTATCGGGATTTGTGTTGACTTTATTCCTGGCCTTAAGAAGATAGGTCTCCCTAAATCGCGGTATGAGGGGAGACTGACTGGAAAAGGCACTCTTGGAAGTGACTCAATAATATGTAGGGACGGATATTCTTGGTCTCAAGCGCACTACACAGTTCCACAGAACTCTACCTTGGTGACCCCGTATGTCGATGAACACAAGAACAGTCTGCGCTCCAAACACCCGGAGCAGTGCGACGACTGGATTACATGTGAACACATTAGGACTTTTAGCAGTTGGTTGGAAACACGTCTCAGAGGTGACAACACTGTTTGTGATGAGCTGTACTTGTTGTCCAGGGGACCATCTTTGACTGTATTGACTTACAAAGGATACGAGATAAATGGGAATACATTTTACACGACCGCCCAAGATCAAAAGAGCACCAACCAAAACAGCGGTGTCCGCTTTGATGCAGCAACCGAGAGCGGAAAGGACACATATTATGGTTACATAGTGGACATATGGGAACTTGACTACGGACATAATTTTAAGGTCCCTTTGTTTAAGTGCAAATGGGTCAATCTGTCAGGAGGCGGGGTACAGGTAGACCCACAGTACGGAATGACAACAGTGGATCTGAAAAATCTTGGGTACACTGACGAACCGTTCGTCCTAGCCAATGATGTCGCACAGGCTATCTATGTGAAGGACATGTCTACCAAACCGAGAAAAAGAAAAGATAAGGAAGCGAATACATCATACGATGAGCCAAAGCGCCACATAGTTCTTTCAGGAAAAAGGGATATCCGGGGAGTGGAGGGCAAGACAGACATGTGTGAAGATTATGAAAAGTTTCATGAAATTCCTCCCTTCAATGTCAAGGCTGACCCAAGCATCCTGATAAACGATGAAGATTATCCATGGTTACAGTGCAATAAGCAAATGACACAAGCAAAGAAAAAATGAAGACTTTCTCCCGCAACTATTATGATGATACCATGCCAACTTTGTAACACACGAGTATGTTATGCCAACTTTTTTAGAGTTCATTTGAAAATTATGAATTTAGGTCGAATTTTCTCTATAGGCGCATCTATGTTCATTTTTTTTAGTAAAGTTAATCACAAACTTGTGATTCACACAAATTTCAAAGAATTCAAATTTTAACTATTCAAATTTGAAAACTAATGGCACTAACAGAAAGTTTATAATTTTTCTAAAACTAATGGCACTAACAGAAAGTTTATAATTTTGCTGACCTAAAAGCAAAAAGAATTAAAAAATAAAGCAAAAACAAAAATAAAATAAATACTACAGAAAAAAAAACAAAAAACTAAAAAAAATAGCAACAATAAGTATTTTGTTGTAAGTAGAAACAAAATAAAATAAATAAAGCAACAAAGAAAACAAAAAAACTAAAAAAATGTTTTCAAATTTGAAAACTAATGGCACTAACAGAAAGTTTATAATTTTTCTAAAACTAAAAGCAAAAAGAATTAAAAAATAAAGCAAAAAACAAAAGAAAATAAATAATGCAAAAAACAAAACAAAAAAACTGGAAAAAATAGGCACTAAAAGCAAAAAAAAAGTGTTTTCAAATTTGAAAACTAATGGCACTAACAGAAAGTTTATAATTTTTCTAAAACTAAAAGCAAAAAGAATTTAAAAATAAAGCAAAAAACAAAAGAAAATAAATAATGTAGAAAACAAAACAAAAAAACTGGATTTTTTTAAAAAATAGCAACAATACGTAAAGAAAACAAAAAACAAAAAAAGTGACTCCTATTGAGCCCCCACGGCCTGAATACGACTATAATCCCTACCATGGGCCAGGATTCAGGACGCAGGAGACCTAGTAGGCCCACAGGCACAGACAGTGGATTTAGGCCCATAAGCCTGCGGTAGAGTGGAGCTCGAGGTGGTTGGCTCGGCAGAGCTTATAAACCACTCCAAGCCCCTCTCGGCTAGTGAGGTGGGACTAAACATCCCACCGCACTGCGCCAGTTCTAGCACACAACCTTTGGTCCCGGTTGGTGGCACCAACCGGGACTAAAGGGGGGCATTGGAAAAGAGGCCTTTGGTCCCGGTTGGTGGCACCAACCGGGACTAAAGGGGGCATTGGTCCCGGTTGGTAGGATGAACCGGGACCAATGCTCCGTCTATATAAGCCACATTTGTGAAAAAATTGGTTCAGTTCGATCCCGCCCCGACGACGCCGCCAGGCTGCCGCTCTGCGCCTCGCCGTCGCCGTCGTCGCCCCTGCCTCTGACGCTGTCCCGCGCCGCCCAGACGCCGTCGCCACCCCGCGCCGTCGCGGTCACCTCCCCGCGCCGCCCCGACGCCGTCGCCGCCCCGCGTCGCGCCCCGACGCCATCGCCGCCCCGCGTCGCGCCCCGACGCCGTCGCCGCCCCGCGTCGCAACCCCGACGCCGTCGCCGCCCCTCCTCTGCCTCGCCGTCGCCGCCCCGCGCCGCCGTCGCCTCTCGCTTTGGTCAGGGGCGGCACCGCCCCCCTCTTCCCCCCTGTTTTTTTTCAAATATATATATGTTTTTTCCTGATTATATGTATATGTGTAGTATATGTATGTGTGTATATGTATGCAAAAGATAGATTAATAGAAAAAATAGTATTTTTTCTGTTCATAGATTTTTTGGTGATATTGATTATTGTAAATATGCAAATGTTTGTATATTCATATGAACATTGAATTAGGCAAAACCTTTACTTTTTTCTAAAATTTCTATTTGAACATTATTTAAAAAAACAAGCAATATTACTTCATGTATTTTTAAGAAGGAAGAAGAAGAAAAACAATGAGAGGAAAAAGGAAATAAGAAGAGGAAGAAAGGAGAAGAAGAGGGGAGAGGAAAACGAGGAGAAATAAATAAGAAGAAGAAAAAAGAAGAAAAAGAAGAGGAGAAGAAGAAAGGAATGGTATATTCTATTTTTCTCTTCTTCTCCTCTATTCCTTTCTTCTTCTCCTCCTTTTTTTCTTCTTTTTTTTCTTCGACACGTGGGGGGGGGTCAATATACCCCTCCCGATAACTTCAACACGAGGTGGTTCGATATACCCCCTCCCCGATAATATTATTTTCCCATGTACATATGTCGTGTTGATATAAACTCCCGATAACTTCAACACGTGGGGGGGGGTCGATATACCCCGTCCCGATAACATCCACACAAGGGGGGGTCGATATATATACCCCCTCCCCGATATTATTATTTTCCCGCATGTAGGTATGTCGTGTCGATATAAACTCATGATAACTTCAACACGTGGGGTGGGGTCCATATATACCCCCTCCCGATAACTTCAACACGTGGGGGGGTCGATATACCCCCTCCCGATAATTTCAACACGAGGGGGGGTCGAACATGAGAGGAAGAAGAGGATAAAAAAGAAGAGGAAGAAGAAAAAAAGAGGAGAAGAAAGAATAGAGGAGTTCTTCTCCTCTATTCTTTCTTCTCCTCTTTTTTTCTTCTTCTTCCTCTTTTTTTATCGGGAACGAGGGTCGAGAGGGGGTCTAGGGTCGCCGAGGGGTCGAGGGTCGAGAGGGGGTCGACGGTCGCTGAGGTGTCGAGGGTCGAGAGGGGGTCTAGGGTCGCCGAGGGGTCGAGGGTCGTCGAACATGAGAGGAAGAAGAGTATAAAAAAGAAGAGGAAGAAGAAAAAAAAGAGGAGACGAAAGAATAGAGGAGAAGAATCTCCTCTATTCTTTCTTCTCCTCTTTTTTTTCTTCTTCCTCTTTTTTTATCAGGAACGAGGGTCGCCGAGCGGTAGAGGAAACCCTAAGTAGCATGTATCGTCGGTGTGAGATACATGTGGCCGTCGGTGTCGGACACTACATCCACGTCCCACAAGTGATGCGGGCATCGACCCACGTCAGTTGTGGGACGTGGATGTAGTGTCCGACACCGACGGCCACATGTATCTCACACCCACGATACTTGCTATTTAGGGTTTCCTCTACCGCTCGGTGACCCTGACCCTCGACGAGCCTCGTTCCCGATAAAAAAAGAGGAAGAAGAACCCACGATACTTGCTATTTAGGGTTTCCTCTACCGCTCGGCGACCCTCGGCGACCCTCGTTCCAGGTAAAAAAAGAGGAGGAAGAAGAAAAGAGGAGAAGAAAGAATAGAGGAGTTCTAAATCCTCTATTCTTTCTTCTCCTCTTTTTTTCTTCTTCTTCCTCTTCTTTTTTTATCCTTGAAGCATTGTCGAGGCCACCCCAAACCCTAGAGAAGCAGCGTCGAGGCCACCCCAAACCCTAGAGAAGCAGCGTCGAGGCCACTAATTAATATTAGTTCTACGTTTGCCACTAATATATCCATCTGTCATGTTTGAATAATAATTGCCATGTTGTAAATATTTGTAGAAACTATGGACACCGCCCGAGACGAAGTACAAGAAGAGTTGTTGGGGGACATAATCGCACGAGGATGTGATGTCGTCTGCTTGTTGTTTCTCAACGACACCGATGGTCTGGAAGCAGATGGCTATGATTATGATGGCTCCGGTGACCTAATGCCGGTGCAAGAAGGAGACCATGAGGACGGCTCCGGTGACCCAATGCTGGTGCAAGAAGGAGACCGTGATGACGTCTCCGGTGACCGAACCGAGTCCGGCCAGGTATATATATTAGTTAAGCTTCTGCTGACAAGCTAATTGATGCATTCATTGTTTTGGTATGTACACATATTAATTAAGTCTTTGTTCTTTTTTCTAGCCCACTGGATCGAACACAACTTCGATAAAGAGACGAGGCCCGAAGAAAAAGTTGAGCTCGGATGAAAAGTTTGAGATCATAGCAATCACACCCGATGGCCAACCGATTGAACCCCTCTAGACAAAGAGCGCATTTGTTGCTCAGTGCAGGGTTTTGGTTAGGGACAAGATCCCGATCAGCATCCAGCAATGGTTAAAGCCGGCTACAGAAGACCCTGAGGTGTCTTATGTCAATGATATGCAGAAAAATGATCTTTGGACTGAGCTGAAGTCAAATTTCACCCTACCGCCAGAGGATGATCCGGAGAAGCCAGTTAAAGAGCAATTAATCAAGTCTTTTGCTCTTAAGAGGATGGCAGAACTATTCAGGAGGTGGAAGAAAGAGCTGAATAAGTTTGTCGAAAATAAAGAGACACCAGAATTCAAGGGCAGATATGAGAATATCAGAGATCACTGGCCCGCATTTTTGGCCCACAAGACATCGGAAAAGAGTAAGAAGATGTCGGAGACAAACAAGAAAAATGCTGCGAAGAAGAAGCATCACCATCGCACGGGGTCAGGTGGCTACCTCGTAGCCCAGCCTAAGTGGGCCAAGACTGAGAATGATCTGGTTGATAAAGGGATCGAACCAAAGACAATTAACTAGCCAGTCCGTTGCCGAACTTGGTTCTTCGGGGCTGGCGGAACCTTGGACCCTGTATCAGGGAAGTGCATTTGGACGAACGATCAAATGGACATACCAGTCAAGAAGCTTCAGCAGTATATACAAGCAGCGCAGCAAGGGACGTTCGTTCCAGACACAGAGAACGACGAGCTCACAATGGCCCTCGGGAATCCTGAGCACCCTGGACGGACACGAGGCACACCAGGCTCCATTCCATGGAAGGTTGGGTTTCCGGACGCAGGCGGTTACAAATGCCACGAGAGGAGGAAGAAAGTGGAGCAGACCCAACTGCAGGCGCTGCACGCTAGGGTACAAGCGATAGAGGAACGAGAAGCAAATCGCAGCAAACGAACTGCCGAAGCTTCCCCCGAAGCTACCCCGCCATCTCAGCGGAGAAGCAGCGTGGCTTCCACCGAGCTGCTTCAGCCGGAGCATGTCTTAACAGCTCCTGCCAGCTATCCCGTGAATGCTATCACGGAGTCTCAAAATTGCCACCTTATGACGCAATGGATTAATATGAAGGTCAAGGCGGCTGTTGGCTCTGTTTTTCCTACTGAACCCGACGCAACTTTTCACTGCCGGCCAATTCCAGAAGGATATGCTAGGGTGATGGCGGATGAAATAACGAAGCGATTTGAGGACCTCCAGCTTGACCACCCTACCAGTGAAGGGGAGACTCGGCTGGGTTCTGCTCCGAAGACTCCATGCCTATGGCGGAAGGAGCTCATCAACCTTCCGAACTGGACGCCTCCGCCTCCTCCTCCTCCTCCGGCAAGTCAGGGCACTCCGCCTCCTCCACCGCCTCCTCCTCTGGCGAGTGACGATCAGGGCACTCGGCCGGCTCCTCCGGCGTGTGGCGGCACTCCGCCTCCTTCTCTGCCTGCGCCGGCGCGCCCGAGCAGCCAGCCTCCTCCTTCTCCGCCTCGTCAGCAAGGGCGGAAGAGACCTGCCGCTGCTCCGGCTGCTCTGGCGCGTCGTAGTCCTTCTCCTCCGCCTCGTAAGCAAGTAAACAAGACAACCGCTCCGTCTGCTCTGCCGGCGTCTAGCAGTACAGCCAGAGGCGGGAGGACATACAGATTCGGTCCTTCTTTCAAGACTCCATAGAAGTTACCATACGAGAGGACCCCGGAGGAGAACGCCGAGATCGCGCGAGAAGAAGTGAGGAACTTCTTTGAAGGGGTGAAAGCAAAGAAACATCCACCTTCGGAGGAGAAGGTAGATCCGGTGAAAGCGAAGCGCACTCTGGCTGTCCTAACAAAACCATCCAAGTCTCGGCCGAAAGGAAACTATGAGCGCATTATTGGAAACGAATTTGCCGAAGCGGAGCGGTCGGGAAGTACTGTCAGTGATCAAAGGCTGAAAGAACGACGAGCTGGGAAACAAATTGCCTAGCTCAGCGAACAAGCGAAGCAATCGTGCCCCCCGCTCAAGGTGCCTAGTGACATCATCGCTAATGATCCGAGGATGGTGCCCGGTTATAGCAATCTTGGAGATTACCTGCCGGACGATGTACATTATGATTTCATGGAGGTGCAGATACAAAGATACGAGTACGGGAAGCCTCTCGTCAAAGATGAAAGATCTCTATCAACGATGATGCGAAGATTGCATGATTGGTACTTGAAAATCTGTAGAGAGTCTTGGGGGGAGTACTTTGTATGTGAGAGTTAAAAAGGAGCATGACCTCGTTGGAATTGAACTGTTTCCTGTTCCATTTGAGGAGTTCTTTCAGTTTTTCAATCAATTGGCCCTCGATTGTAACATCCCAAATTTTCAATTTGGAATGTTATACATTAGATCATCGTGCATAGCATATTTTCTTGCATTTTGGTCGATCCTAGAAATTTCACGCAACTCAAGGACCTTCGAAGAGAGTTGGAGATTTCGTTAATTTCATATTCGAGAGTTTTCTCGAATTTGAAAAAAGGATCATTTGATCTATTTATTTCATCTTCAAATATTTTTCCGATATCAAAATATGAGAGAGGGGAATAATATGACTTTCCCAAAATATAGGAAAAATGAAGATTTAATAAATAGATCAAAATTTTGCCGGTGTTTTGTTTGCGTTTTGTTTGGATAGGGAAAAATGCGCGTTTTCGAAAATTGCATTTTAGGTCCGGAGAAAAGTTCATTTTGTTCGACTCGTTTTTAGGAGTCGGAGAAAATTTACTTTAGTTATTTTGGAGCCCGTTTAGTTTAATTTTTATTTTGTTTTCTGCGCGCGAAACCAGTTAAAAAAACTGATCAAAGGCGAGCCGGGCCAAGGCCCAAGCCAGCCACCGCCCCAGCCCCTGCGTGCGCTACGCGCCAGGCAAGCGCCAGGCCAGCCGCCGCCGCTCCCTGGCCGAGTCCCAGCGGGACTCTAGGCCGGCGCCCCTTGCCTCTTTCCTTTGTTTCGTTTCCTTTTCCTCTCTTCTCTATTTCTTGCCCCCTACCCCAAGTAACCCCCCACCTATATAAATACACCCCAAACCCCCCCCCTCTACTCACACCAAAACCCAACCCCCTCTCCTCCTAAGCCGCGCCTCACCCGCGCCCCTTGCGCCGTGCCGCCTCACCCGCCACCGCCGCCGCCCTAGTGCACCGCCGTCGCCGCCGTTCGCCGGAGCCCCGCCTCCCGAGGTAGCCGCACCGCCTCTTTCTATTCCTCGGTTCGGTTTTTCTTCTAGAAACCGTTCCGTTCTTCTCTTTTTCTTCTGATTCTTTTCGTTTTCTTTTCGGGTTTTTTTTTCCGGTCTTGTTCTCCGAAAACCCTAGATCGGTTTTCGTTCTTCTTTTGGACCGTTCGTCTCAACGAACGTGATCACCGATTATCCCCGGTTAACGACGCCCGTTCGTTTAACCGTTCATCTTTTTCTTTTCGTCGGATTTATTCCGCGATCGTGATCTCAGATCCGATCTTCTTTCTAGTCCATCTTTCCGCTCATTTATCGGAATCAGGTGTTTCAAGCGCCTGGAGTTTCGTCTCGAAACCGTCATTCCGTCTAATCAACTTGAACAAGTTTTTGCTACAGTAAAATTTGACCTAGTTTCAACTTGGTAGAACCGAGTTGTTTTCTTCCGCCGTTTTCCGTCGTTTGTTTGGTTCTTTCTTTCTTAGCAACCGGAGTTCTTAAGTTGAACTTTCTGGTTCATTCTCTTGTTCGAGTTTTCCCTGTGCATTTGTTGAGTTCTTATTGTGTGCTTGTTGTTTGTCTGTGATAGATTACCCGGATCGCGCCGCTTGTTACTTCGAATCCCTAGGACTCGCGGATCATCAGCAAGGCAAGTTCACACTTTGATCATACCTTTTCTACAACCCATGTTTTATTGCATTAGATCAATCCTCTCACATTGCATGATTAGGATCTAATTAAATTGTGGGATGGGAAGTAGATGAGGTAGTACTTATGACCTGTATTATTATGAAACCTTTGGGAGTTACTTCTACGTTTGCTTATTATGCCATGCTATGCTAGTAGACGTGGATTGGGTGAGTGATATCCATGACAGATGTGAGTGTTAAATTTTAATGGTTTATCTAAGGTGGCAACTTAAACACACATCTGGGTGGATTGAGGTACCTGGTTATTCTTGGATTGCCTGTCTAGGCACCGGGGTAGACCAGGATTGCCTGTTTTTATTTTGGACCGCCACCCAGGCTCAAAGGGATCATAAGATCTTTCATGCTAGAAACTTCCGTGTGCAGCCACAAGCCATTATGGGCTCTGGCATAGTTGATTAAGTCGTGCGAACTCTTACAGGGTAGACTAGCAGATGTAGGGGAAGTAGGTGTACCGGTCTACCCAAACGTAAGGTGCTAGCGCTTCCGAAAGACTATGTCTCGGTCATCCGTTTCTCAAACACCATGTAGTGCGAGAAATCCAACGGAGGCGATCGAGTCTTGTGGGGAAAAGTGCGCAAACCTCTGCAGAGTGTACAAACTAATCATGATTAGCCGTGTCCCCGGTTATGGACATCCTGAGTATCTAGTTCTTGGATTATCCGGTTGATCTCAACATGTTACTCTAATTAATAATGATGGGTTTTAATTGTTCACTTAATTGGGATCGGAATGCTGTCAACCATTCTCGATGTTTAGCAACCACCATGATAGCTAAATAAATTTATTCCTTTGCAGTAGGACAAATTGGCTTTACGCAAAACTATAACCATAGAGCTTTTCCACCAGCCAAATATGCATGTAGTGATAGCCATTGTTCATCATTATTCTCTATGGTGTGAATTTGCCAGTACATTCAATGTACTGACCCGTTTCGGGCTGCAACATCTCATGTTGCAGGTTTTCTTACGACAAGTAAGTGATACGTTAGGGTTACGATTTCTACACTCAACTTTGCCGTTGGTGTTGATGGGAAACCACAACCTTGTTGCTTCCGCTATATGGATTGAGGTAATAGTATTTACGTTACTTTATACATGTGATTTACCTCTGTTATAAATCCTTCGAGTACTGTGTGTGTCAGCATACCGATCCAGGGATGACACTTAAGCACAGAGACTTGATCCATTCGGGTCGGGTCGCTACAAGATGGTATCAGAGCACATGTTGACTGTAGGACGTGGCCCTAGAAAATGGCAAGACCATAGGAAAGATTTTCTCTACAACTATCTTTTCAAAAAGATCTTTTACCTCTCTTCTCTTCTAAGCTTATTCAAATATCCCCTTTTAGTGAGACTATACCCTTTTCCTTTTTTTGACCACTCGAAGATTCAGTTGATGAGACCACTCCCAGAAGGGCAAGATACCGGAAAACTAAGACCATTAGGACTGAAGAAGATTTTACCGTGCAATGGAAACCACAACGGTTGAAGACTCCGAAGACTAGGAGAATCTGAAGGCTCTAAAGAATCCCTAGATTTGCATGACCTAGGAAGGCTACCCTTATGGAACTTGGCAGACTATGGAAACTGTCAATACCCAAGATCAAGGTGTATCGGAGAAAGACTGAAATAAGGAGCATGAGGACTCGAAGTTTTGTCAAAGAACACCCTAAGGCAGGAGATATCAACTATGGAATGATAGCTCATGGAAATGACCAGAGCAGAAAAACGGTTATCCGTGATGTCATCACCCTCTCATGCTATTGTCACCATGCTGAGTTAAGGATGCATGTCATCAGAATGGATTGGATGGTAGAAGGCTGATGGAGCAACTCTCAGCAAGATGAAGTTTTAACCTTAGCCGGTGTATCACCAGGATCTGGAGTAGTACATCAAGAAGTTTAAGGTGGAGCTCCATGAAAGCATATTAGACAAGGAAGCATTTCGTGAAGAACTCAGGAACCAAAAGCTGAAAGTAGCCAAGCTGAAGGAGCTACAACCTCGAGATATCGGAGATTTGTCAGGAACTGAAGGACAGTATGACCATGGCTCATGCCAAGTATGTTGAAACCAGAAGTTTGGAACGCAACTCCAGAATATTAAAGGACGTCATGAGAGACTTCACGTCAACAGAGATGATCTGGCAAAAGAACTTGAGAAGACAAGCATGATCGGAAGAAGCCATTGGAGGCATGAACAAGGCTTGAAAAGTTTGGAGACGTTGAAGATTTATTGACCTTTAGAAGACCAAACCCCTGTTATATACCTACGTTAGATGCGATGATTGTGAGCTGTCATTTGTTTGATGTTTTCCGACAGCCACAATAAAACCTGTCTTTTCAAAACCTTTGTTTGTATTGTGTGCATCTCTCTTAATCTCTCTTATCTCACCCCAAACCCATGGACCCAATAGATGATGAATGGAGATGAGCTTATATTTTCTGGACCGATGAGTCAATTGGAGACAGACCGATGGATTCAGAACATGGAGGATCATATGGAGAACAACCCTATAGCCGGAAAGGATATGGCCCAGCATGCTCTTCAATGCTTTGAAAGAGGTGCTGCTACTTGGTGGAGAATGTACCAAACCATCAATGAATGGCAAGGAGTAACCACTTGGAAAGAATTTAAGTTGACTTTGCTAAAGTCTCAGCTTGTGTCCCAGAAGTTGAAGCCTTATGGAAAGGATATGAAGAAAACTTGTGCATGCAAGCTTTGTGGAGAAATAGGACACAACCATAAAGAACACAAGGATGAATGCCCTAACTGTGAAGGAAGTCACCCAACTGAAGAATGCCCAACTAGGCAGATCAATTGTTTCTTGTGTGAAGGGACTACCCACTACCCTGCTCAGTGTCACATTTACCCCTTGGTACAAAGAGCCATCCAGCAGAAGGAAGAAGCAATGAAAGGAGCCCTTATGGAAAGTTTAGAAGAACCTGTGATGAAGAAAGAGGTGGAGGACACACCCAAAGAAGAGCCAATTAAACCCTGCACCAAGTCATGCTATTCATGTGGAGAAGAAGGACACCTCTCCCAGAATTGTGTGAATGGGGATTTAGTAGAATTCCCGACGGAAGAAGTAGCGTATGACCCACAGGAAATAGAAGCTCTGATTGGAATTGAAAAGACCAGGAAGAGAAACCGATTGGAGCCCAGGAGGAACCTGAGTCATATCACCTGTTACAGGTGCAAGGAGTTAGGGCACTACCTCAGCAGTTGCCCAAAAAGGAAACCTCGATACTTGTCAGAAGTAATATGTTTTAGTGGTAATAAAGCAGGGCACCTTGCCAGAGATTGTCCGAAGGAGAAGGAGACTTCTGATAAATAGTTGAGTTTGTAACAGAATAAATATAGTAGTAGTAGTCAGAACATATTCCTTTATATTGAGGTATTGAGTTGAGGCATGTAATGGAAAAACAGGAGATTGTAATAATTTGAGAATCAATAAAGTCAGCATCGTTGGTACTGATATGGATTCTATGAGTTGTTACTCTATGAAGAAGGATTTTAACCATTTTTGAGGATAAGAGAAATATGGTCTATGGAAGATTTGTCCATTTTAAGGGTGGTAGTACCCTGTAATGGATTTCGGACAAAAGGAATATGAGTTTTGTCTCGATATGTGGGATGCCCCAAGAGTATGTGGGATGAAGTTGGAGACCGTCAGTTGTTTGGACCAAATGTGATCAAGGAGTCAGAAGAGAAAGTTAAGTTTATAGACTGAAGGTAGTTCAGTCCAGGCAGAAGAGTTATGTAGACTCAAAAACTCAAGGAGGTAGTCTATGAAATTTGAGACAGAGCATGCCTTCGCATGTCCCCTATACGAGGAGTTAAATGGATTGGAGTTAAGGGAAAAATTAGCCCCGAGATTTGTAGGACCATACCGAGTTTTGGAGTGTATGGGAGAAGTGGCTAACAAGTTGGAGTCACCCGAAGGACTGTCAGGAGTTCATGATGTGTTTCACCTTTCCTAGTTGAAGAAGTACCATGCAGAGATGGCCAATATTCCCCTGTAAGAATGCTTGACCCTGGAAAGGATAATGATGTTCCACGAAGTGAATATGGACTTCATAAGTATAAGTTTTTATCTCGGTATGTGGGATATCCCATGAGGATGAAGAGATAAATTACTATTGGATATAAAGGAGGTATGATGTTGGAAATATGGATCAATGAAAATTCCATGATGAGTCTGAGTAATCATGTCCTAGTTTTGGTGCCAATAGAAGGAAGGAAGACAATACAATTGGATGGATCTAAGAATACTAGGAAGTTGGAAGTTGCAATAATGATAAGTTGCCCAATGATAAGTTCAAGGACTACAAGTGATGAGATGGGCCATAACCCACAGGCCCCAGGACCTGCCAAGAAGCAAGCACATTCTTGCTGAAGGAAGGACCCTGGAAGAGGATATACCTTTGTCGACAGACGATTTTATAGGAGTAACGCAAAACCTGAGAGTTGTGAAGGAACGATAGATGGTTGTTTGGCTTGCAAAATCTATGGATTTATCCGAACTTGGTTCGTCGACAAGAGAAATTCTGCAATGCATGTGAGGATGACCGAGTGTTAGAATGCGAGATTCGCTAAACCGTATACAAGGTAATGATTTGGGTGCGGGATGGATTGATCACCATACCGACTTACTCTTATTATTCGCCTTGCTATGTGGGATGGTAAATCTGAGTGACTTACTTGTAGTAGAGAGACGGCGATATTAAACCTTGTTTAAACCTTAGAATGGTATAGGTATTTTTCCCTTGTAGAAGGCAGCTTTGCCAACCGTAGGTTATACAGTGAGGTTCAACCCAGACCCATTTCCTACAGGAGAAACCATAAATTGTTGACCACCATGAGATATCGATAGTTGTTTAGTTTTGGAGCCCGACCCGTCAGCTAAGAAGACCCAGTCACAGAATAACCTTACCAAGGGAAAAGGACAAAGGAATTGTGGTAAAGGTTATGCCACCACCGGAAGAGCCCGAATAAGGAATTATCCTGAAAATCTGCGAAGACCGACACTGTCAGGAATAAGGATGGAGTATATAAGTATTGATGGGACCGTAACGATGTTTCTAAGGTGGTAGCACCCCAGACCCCGGAGACGATCGATGGATTTTTAGAAGACCCCCAAGCCCTAACCTATTTCTTTCTAGCCTCTCCGAATCTCGAGGACGAGATTCCTTTTAAGGGTGGTAGGTTTGTAACATCCCAAATTTTCAATTTGGAATGTTATACATTAGATCATCGTGCATAGCATATTTTCTTGCATTTTGGTCAATCCTAGAAATTTCACGCAACTCAAGGACCTTCGGAGAGAGTTGGAGATTTCGTTAATTTCATATTCGAGAGTTTTCTCGAATTTGAAAAAAGGATCATTTGATTTATTTATTTCATCTTCAAATATGAGAGAGGGGAATAATATGACTTTCCCAAAATATAGGAAAATGAAGATTTAATAAATAGATCAAAATTTTGCCGGTGTTTTGTTTGGATAGGGAAAAATGCGCGTTTTCGAAAATTGCATTTTAGGTCCGGAGAAAAGTTCATTTTGTTCGACTCATTTTTAGGAGTCGGAGAAAATTTACTTTAGTTATTTTGGAGCCCGTTTAGTTTAATTTTTCTTTTCTTTTCTGCGCGCGAAACCAGTTAAAAAAACTGATCAAAGGCCAGCCGGGCCAAGGCCCAAGCCAGCCACCGCCCCAGCCCCTGCGTGCGCTACGCGCCAGGCAGGCGCCAGGCCAGCCGCCGCCGCTCCCTGGCCGAGTCCCAGCGGGACTCTAGGCCGGCGCCCCTTGCCTCTTTCCTTTGTTTTGTTTCCTTTTCCTCTCTTCTCTATTTCTTGCCCCCTACCCCAAGTAACCCCCCCACCTATATAAATACACCCCAAACCCCCCCTCTCCTCACACCAAAACCCAACCCCCTCTCCTCCTAAGCCGTGCCTCACCCGCGCACCTTGCGCCGCGCCGCCTCACCCGCCGCCGCCGCCGCCCTAGCGCACCGCCGTCGCCGCCGTTCGCCGGAGCCCCGCCTCCCGAGGTAGCCGCGCCGCCTCTTTCTATTCCTCGGTTCGGTTTTTCTTCTAGAAACCGTTTCGTTCTTCTCTTTTTCTTCCGATTCTTTTTGTTTTCTTTCCGGGTTTTTTTTTCCGGTCTTGTTCTCCGAAAACCCTAGATCGGTTTTCGTTCTTCTTTCGGACCGTTCGTCTCAACGAACGTGATCACCGATTATCCCCGGTTAACGACGCCCGTTCGTTTAACCGTTCATCTTTTTCTTTTCGTCGGATTTATTCCGCGATCATGATCTCAGATCCGATCTTCTTTCTAGTCCATCTTTCCGCTCATTTATCGGAATCAGGTGATTCAAGCGCCTGGAGTTTCGTCTCGAAACCGTCATTCCGTCTAATCAACTTGAACAAGTTTTTGCTACAGTAAAATTTGACCTAGTTTCAACTTGGTAGAACTGAGTTGTTTTCTTCCACCATTTTCCGTCGTTTGTTCGGTTCTTTCTTTCTTAGCAACCGGAGTTCTTAAGTTGAACTTTCTGGTTCATTCTCTTGTTCGAGTTTTCCCTGTGCATTAATTGAGTTCTTATTGTGTGCTTGTTGTTTGTCTGTGATAGATTACCCGGATTGCGCCGCTTGTTACTTCGAATCCCTAGGACTCGCGGATCATCAGCAAGGCAAGTTCACACTTTGATCATACCTTTTCTACAACCCATGTTTTATTGCATTAGACCAATCCTCTCACATTGCATGATTAGGATCTAATTAAATTGTGGGATGGGAAGTAGATGAGGTAGTACCTATGACCTGTATTATTATGAAACCTTTGGGAGTTACTTCTACGTTTGCTTATTATGCCATGCTATGCTAGTAGACGTGGATTGGGTGAGTGATATCCATGACAGATGTGAGTGTTAAATTTTAATGCTTTATCTAAGGTGGCAACTTAAACACACATCTGGGTGGATTGAGGTACCTGGTTATTCTCGGATTGCCTGTCTAGGCACCAGGGTAGACCAGGATTGCCTGTTTTTATTTTGGACCGCCACCCAGGCTCAAAGGGATCATAAGATCTTTCATGCTAGAAATTTCCGTGTGCAGCCACAAGCCATTATGGTCTCTGGCATAGTTGATTAAGTCGTGCGAACTCTTACAGGGTAGACTAGCAGATGTAGGGGAAGTAGGTGTACCGGTGTACCCAAACGTAAGGTGCAAGCGCTTCCGAAAGACTATGTCTCGGTCATCCGTTTCTCAAACACCATGTAGTGCGAGAAATCCAACGGAGGCGATCGAGTCTTGTGGGGAAAAGTGCGCAAACCTCTGCAGAGTGTACAAACTAATCATGATTAGCCGTGTCCCCGGTTATGGACATCCTGAGTATCTAGTTCTTGGATTATCCGGTTGATCTCAACATGTTACTCTAATTAATATTGATGGGTTTTAATTGTTCACTTAATTGGGATCGGAATGCTGTCAACCATCTTGATGTTTAACAACCACCATGATAGCTAA
This sequence comes from Triticum urartu, assembly GCF_003073215.2. Classification (NCBI taxonomy): domain Eukaryota; kingdom Viridiplantae; phylum Streptophyta; class Magnoliopsida; order Poales; family Poaceae; genus Triticum; species Triticum urartu. Next base: position 279,061,432 of record NC_053024.1, on the reverse strand, counting down.
ATAAATTTATTCCTTTGCAGTAGGGAAAATTGGCTTTACGCAAAACTATAACCATATAGCTTTTCCACCAGCCAAATATGCATGTAGTGATAGCCATTGTTCATCATTATTCTCTATGGTGTGAATTTGCCAGTACATTCAATGTACTGACCCGTTTCGGGCTGCAACGTCTCATGTTGCAGGTTTTCTTACGACAAGTAACTGATACGTTAGGGTTACGATTTCTACACTCAACTTTGCCGTTGGTGTTGATGGGAAACCACAACCTTGTTGCTTCCGCTATATGGATTGAGGTAATAGTATTTACTTTACTTTATACATGTGATTTACCTCTGTTATAAATCCTTCGAGTACTGTGTGTGTCAGCATACCGATCCAGGGATGACACTTAAGCACAGAGACTTGATCCATTCGGGTCGGGTCGCTACATCGATAAAGCAACGGTCACCTGCTACTGTCTGTAAGTAGTACTACTTCTGTCATTAAGTCTCTCTATATAGCTCAGCTCTTTCATTGCATGTATTTGTAATTATCCTCACTATATTATGCAAATTGAAGATCGTCGAATTGAAGAAAAGACAAATCGGTGATATTGGGTTCATTAACACAAATCTCATAGATGCAACTTAGGTTAAATTTCATGCCGCAGATACGGAGGCCAACTTGCTACGACCGTTGTTAATAAATGAAAACAAAGATATAATACTCTTTCCTTACAACTTCAAGTGAGTGTTATTGTCTTGTGCATATTCAGTTTCCCTTATATATTAGTCAAGGTTATAGTAATGTAATTGATGAGTTATGCATGCGTGTGCAGTTTCCACTATATTCTCCTAGAGATTAAGCTTGAGCAGGGACTAGTAACCGTCTTAGACTCAAGACAAAAAGATCCCCAGGACTATGCAGACATGACTCAAATGCTCGAGAAGTAAGTTAAATCGATCATTATCCACCATATCAGCAACTTTTTTCATTTCCTGATATATCAAGTAATTGATTTCTTTGTCTAGCAGGGTTTGGAAAAAATTCACCAAAAAAGCTCCGGGACTCCCGAAGAAGCTGCAATTTAGACACCCGAAAGTAAGTACTATAGTAGAATGTTCCGCGCATCTCCTATTGATTCAAGCGCTAGTTTCATCAATACCATTTGGCATTCTTGCTTATCAGTTTGATTGACCTCTATTTCTTGTAAAGTGGTTGTGGCAGGAACAAGCGAATTATTTCTGTGGATACTACGTTTGCGATTCCATCTGCCACACGACTTTATTTTATTACAATATGAAGTGCGTAAATAACAACATTCACAATTTTATTTTATTACCATCATTTGTGTTGAGTTTCATTCATTCATATATATATGTATTGACCCCCTTCTTCAAATTAGATGTTTCGGAAGTGGGATGAACTCCTAGCACCAGCTCGCATGCGAGCAATTCAAGAGGAATTGGCGGCATTCTTCCTTGACCACGTGATCGCTGAAGATGGAGAATACTATGTGGACCATGCGTCCGTATGTTAGGAGATTATATTTGTAAGAGAAATTATTGTATATATGTAGCCAGTAGTGTCGGATAGATATACGAGAACTTGTTGTTCGACCAATCTCTCGGAGAAGGAGAGGTGGTCGATACCACTTCTCTCTGTATGCATATATGTTCATGACGATCTTCTGTTTCCTTCGTTTGCTTACTAGCTAGCTAGCGTGTCTAGTCCTCTCTATACGTATGTATAGTACGTAGTGTCGACCAAGCACGGACATAAGAGAGGACACTTCTCTCTATTAATTATAGCTAGCTAACACAATATATGAAACACCTAAATTAACCCCCCAAAACCCCCAACCCCCCCCCCTTTCAAAAAAAACAAAAACCTCAGCCACAGAAATGCTGACGCGTGGATGCCTATTGGTCCCGGTTGGTGCCACCAACTGGGACCAAAGGCCCTCCTGCCTGGGCTCCGTGCACAGGCCACGTGGAGGCCCATCTGTCCTGGTTCTGGATTGAACCGGGACTAAAGGGACAAGGCATTAGTACCGACCCTTTAGTCCCGGTTCAGGAACCCGGACAAAAGGCCCTTACGAATCGGGACAATAGGCCCTGTTTCTACTAGTGTTGGCAAATAGTGGTGGTTGTGCCTGCTTTCTTGTATCACGGTTGGAGGTGGCGGCTGAAGGAGGTGCCGGGGCAGCAGAATGTGGGGAAGCAGAGGATGCATGCGATGTCCATGATGAAGGACGACCTGCAGAAAAGTTAGTTCGCGCCAATGCCTGTCGATCCTTGTGGGGACCCCGACTCATAAGTCATGGTCACCGAACGCACGTGTACACTGATCCCAAAGATCAATGCTCACTGAACACATAGAAGATGAATAACAAGAGTCTTACATCCATACATACCGTCTTACACAAATTATGACCATTATGGTCAAGTCTTACATAGATAAAGCCCTAAGGGCTGAACATCAAATGAAACATAAGCAGCGGAAATCTTCGTCGATACGTAGAACCCATGCCATCTGCCTTAACCCTACAGGCATTCTGACTGGGAAACATCCTAGTTCGCATGGTCGTCTTCAAAGAACTCTTCTTCGAACTCCTGTTCTTCCATGCCTGGCCAATTAAATAACCAGTGGCAAGCCAATGAGTACTTTGAATGTACTCACAAGCAACCCATGTTTTGGTTCAAGGTACAACAATGCATGATATATGTAAATTTTGCGGAAAGCTAGTTTTTGAGTGCAATGACATGTTCAACACCTCGTAAGTCATGCATCAGGAGAATTCAAGTAACCATAAGGACAGGTTACAGATATCAACATAAATAGAGTGGGCACCAACCCAACTCAATCATGTCAAGTCCTTTGACTTGACCCGAGTAGTGGTATCATCATAAAAGGAGTGGGCACCAACCCAACTCAATCATGTCAAATCCTCTGACTTGACCCGGGTAGTTGTATAATCATAAAAGGAGTGGGCACCAACCCAACTCAATCATGTCAAGTCCTCTGACTTGACCCGAGTAGTTTCCCCCACTTAACCAATCACTCACACTAGTTTGAAAACATGTGGACGTAGTTTAAGGAGCACCGCCCAACTATCCTTGACCGTGGACACGGCTATTCGAATAGTTTTACACTCTGCAGAGGTTGCACACTTTACCCACAAGATCCGGGGAACTTCCGTGGTTAGCACCCGATCACTATCTTTCCCTAGATGACACTAACAAGGAGTCCACTCGTTGTTCCGTATCCTCATGAGGTACATCATATGAGACTCACTCCAGATCGTAACATCCGAGAGGGGACACAACGGTATATCCGGTGCCCTGTGAAAACAGTCATGGCCGCCCTACCTGGCACGACCCCGTCCCGAGAGAGCGCACCAACAACTCTCCCGTCACTAGTAATGCGGGCTCCAAGCTAGTATCGGCCTAGGTAATCAATAATGCCCTTTCCCATACAAGGGTAGAGTGGTTGCGCATGTAAGGTTGGGACAGTCGACAAATCTTAAATCTAATCCGTTTTCGAAAACCACACACACTTGCCCCGGTACACCACTTCGTCATCAAGTGGTTACCCATCTCATCATCTCCCTCGGGCATAAGTGGCACCCGACGGGGTTTTCGAAAAGTCCTTTGAAAATGCTTTGTCTCATCACTATGCATATTCCCGTCCCTTTTTGCGTAGCAACTACTTAGCATCCTATCTACTCCCACCGGCATAACCCTCATAATAAGGTAGGGTCATGCACATTGCAGGTATCAATAAGGAGGAGATGAGGGCAACCGACCAAAGTGGCTACCCTCTCATCATGATTCCGATGCAACAATAGTAAAGTGCTATATGAAATGCATAAAAGGGGTTTCTTAGTCATGGTCAAAGGGCTGCTTGCCTGGCTCAACAAGGTCTTCTGGGTCTTCAAAGTCTTTTGGTCCAACTCCTTCGCCAGCAACGCAATCTATCGTCGCAAAACAATAACGAGAAAAATAAGGCAATAATAAAACAGAAAAACCCAAGTGCTCAGAAAAATGTCAACTCATTTTTGTAAAATACTAGGTCGAAAACTAAGAAGAGGAAAATTCCTAGTTTTGGATTTGGTGCATTAGAATGGGAGAAATGGATTTACAAAGGCATATTTAAATGCTCAAAATCACATTTAAATATTTACAGTGAAGAAAAGTTTGTTGGATTTGAATGAAAGTTGCACCATTAAATAGGTTGCAATATTTTGGGAATTTAGAAATTGGAATTAATTAATTTGGACATATATTCTGTGCTATGGAATTTTTGCAAGATTCAGAAAAAAAGAAAAAGGGAAACAACACTGTGCAACTAGGCCAGAAGGGCCACAGTGCAGCAGGCCCAGAGGGGAAAACAGCCCACGCAGGGCGGCCACGTCGAAGACGTAAAGGCAAAGTATGCCTTCAGCCGACGCAGCGAACCGGTGCGCGCGCGTGTGCATTTGAACCTGACGGGTGGGGCCCACCCGTTAGTATGTGAGGCTGACTGACGGGCCCCACGGCCGCCGTCGTCAACCCTAGGCCAGAGGGGCGGCGAGCTCACCGACGACGTTTTCGGGCACGGCGAGGTGAGCTGATGGCACCGCTGGACTCCTCGTCGTGTCGCCTTTCGGGTGGTGCCGGAGTTGGTCGCCGGGGTGCAAGGGTTCGCCGGCGACGAGGGGGCACGGCGGAGGAGCTTTGGGAGGTGATGGTTCCGGCCGATTCTGGTAGCTACAGAGAGGGGAAACAAGGGGAAAATGGTCAGTGAGCTCTTGCGGTTCAGGATTGAGTGAGAGCGGGGGCGGGGAGAGCCCGTACCTTTGGATCGACGGCGACCCGAGGCGGCGGAGCTCGAGCTCGATCTCGAGCTCGGGTGCTCCTGGAGGAGAGTGGAGAGCACAGGGGGCCTTTTTGGAGTAGGAGAGGGCGAGTGGTGGTGATTGGGAGGCTCGGGGAGGCCTTTATATAGGCGAACGTCGAGGTCCCGTAGACCCGTGCGCCGGCGAGCTCACGCTCGTCGCTGCAGGGCTCGGGGGAAGCGGGCATGGTGTCTGGGGTGTTCGTGGGCTCGGTCCAGAGCGAGGGAAAGAAGAGAGGGAGGGAGCAGGAGGCGCGGGGAGGAGGAGAGAGGAGGGGGGCGACAGCATAGCGTGTTGTGGACGTCAAGGCGACCTCGGGTGACACGAGGGGGAGAGCCGAGGTGGCCGGATGTGGCTGGAAGGGGGCGGCTACAGTGCGGGAGCGCACTGTAGCGCGCTCCAGAGCACCCAAATGGCCGGCATGGCCATTCTTTATGCATGGTGAGCGCGTCCATTGGTGTCTAGCAGGTCTAGGGGGGCTTAAAGAAGAGGAGAGGGGCATTGGATGCCCTGGAGAGCCAGTAGGAGAGGAGAGAGGGTGAGGGAGAGAGAGAAAGTGGCTGTCCAGAGAGGGAGAGAGAGGTTTTCATCCCCCCAACAATTGAGTTTGGGCTAGGGAAACTTACTGGAGGTAAAATATGACTAGAAGGGGCTGTGGTAAAAATTTGAGCTCACCAAGAATAGTGGAAGGGGTCAAAACAGTGGGTTTTTGCAAAATGCCAGAAGGTGTTTGATAATGGTCTGGGCAAGCAAATGAACTCCAATTGCCATGATAGTTAACAGGATGGAATGACACTTAGAAATAGGGTGTGCCACCAAATTTGAGCTCATTTCAGACAAGTTGCCAATGAAACTTTGGCAAACCCTAGAAATTAGCAGAAATGGACTTGTGTAGATCTAGTTGAGAAAATCACTTCTCCTTGATGCACACTTGGTGTAGTGGCCTCATTTGGTCATGTGACATGCTCACAAAAGTTGGGGTCAAGGGGAGAAAGTTGGTAGTACAAACTTGTTCAAATTTGGTTCTGGTCAGAGAGGGTTTTGGGGCATTTTGGTGAACCAAAATGATCTTGATTGAAGTGAGGCTTTGCAAGATCATCAAAATATGCATTTGTGACTTGCTGGATTATTCTTAGATTTTTATGAAAATATTTCCTGTAGAAATATTTCAAATCCTTGAAATGGGCAGAAATGGTTTTGGGAGGTTTTGTCCAATATTTTGAACATGACCATGTGTTTAAACTCATATATATGGAAAATATATGTCCACTGAGTTTCCCTAAATTTTCTCAAATATTTTTAAAACATTAAAATAATTTTAACCTATTAAAGACCATTTATGGCCTTAAGAAAAAGCCTTTAAATAAAATAGGAAAATAGCTTTTAAAATTATATTGTTGGGGTTTATGGGAACCCTATATCTAATAGGTTTCAAATATACCTTTTGAAACATTTTTCATACCCCAAATCAGGTACTCTCAGTGCAAACCTCAATTCAGGGGTTTTTGGAAAACTAATTTTTGAAAATACCATTTGGCCAAATTATTTTTGTAAGAAAATACTATATTGCACTATACACATGGCATGATCATTGGGCATAAGTTTGGGGCAAGGAGATGAAGTATAGAAGGTGGAGTTGTGTTGACTTTAAAGAGCACTTGAAAAGCACAGAGAGAAAACCAACTCCAAATAAAAGCCAAATAATGCAAAAGTTTTTGTTGGTCAAAATTTTTCATGCTTTAATAATGCAAAAGAAGAGTTACAAAATGCAGGGTGTGACAGACCTACGCCCCTTACAAGAATCTCGTCCCCGAGATTCCTAAACTAGGCTTTAAAGAGATACGGAAACTCGGATCTAAGGTAGTCTTCACGTTCCCAGGTTGCTTCTGCTTCAGTGTGGTTGCTCCACTGGACCTTGAAGTACTTGATCGTGCGGCTTCGAGTGCGTCGCTCAGCCTCATCCAAAATGCAGATGGGCTTCTCGCGGTAAGTCAAATCAAGCTGAAGGTCAATGGCTTGGTGGTTGATGTCCTTGTAAAGATCAGGCTTGCCTGGAACTTGGAGGCACTTCCGGAGTTGTGACACGTGGAAAACGTTGTGTACATCGGATAGTTCAGGTGGCAGTTCCAGCTGGTAAGCCACTTCTCCACGTCGTGCAGTGATCTCGAAGGGGCCGATAAATCTTGGTGCGAGTTTTCCCTTAACGTGGAAACGCTTGGTTCCCTTAAGAGGAGTCACTCGCAGGTATACATGGTCTCCGACTTGGAAGTCTACTTGTCGGCGGCGAATGTCAGCATAGCTCTTCTGTCTGGACTTAGCAGTCTTCAGTTGTTCTCTGACTAGCTGAACTTGCTCTTCTGCTTCACGGAGGATCTCAGGCCCAAATATTAGTCCTTCTCCGGTTTCTGACCAATTGAGGGGTGTGCGGCACTTGCGCCCGTACAACACCTCAAATGGTGCCATCTGAAGGCCTCACTGATAACTGTTGTTGTAGGAGAACTCGGCGAAAGGGAGGCAATCTTCCCACTTAGCTCCATATGCTAAGACGCAGGCTCGGAGCATGTCTTCGAGTATCTGATTCACTCGTTCTGTCTGGCCTCCGGTCTGTGGGTGGAAAGCAGTGCTGAAGGACAACTTGGTTCCCATGGCCTCTTGGAACTTCTTCCAGAACCTTGAGGTAAACTGGGTTCCTCGGTCTGACACAATCTCCTTGGGAACACCATGAAGGCTTACGATTCTGTTGATGTATAGAGTTGCTAGCTGGTTGCCATCATAAGTGGTCTTCACAGGAATGAAATGGGCTACTTTAGTCAAGTGATCGACTATGACCCAGATGGAGTCATGTCCCTTGTTTGACCTAGGTAGTCCAGTGATGAAATCCATTCCGACTTTATCCCATTTCCACTCGGGAACCTTGAGTGGTTGGAGCAATCCAGCAGGTCGCTGATATTCAGCTTTGACCCTTTGACATACATCACACTTTGCAACATAGGTGGCAATCTCCCTTTTCATGCCATGCCACCAGAATCTTTCCTTCAGGTCTTGATACATCTTGGTTCCTCCAGGGTGAATGGAATATGGGGTGTCATGAGCTTCTTGCAAGATCAAATTCTTGAGCTCAATCTCGTTGGGTACGCAAATGCGATTCCCAAACCACACAATTCCTTGCTCATCCTCTGAGAATCCTGGGGCCTTGCCTGCCTTGATCTTCCTCTTGACGCCTTCAATACTTTCGTGTCCCTTCTGAGCTTCCATAATATCATCCATCAGGGTAGGCTTGACTTCAAGGTTGGCTAAGAATCCTGGTGCAACCAGTTCCAACCCGAAGCTTTCAAGTTCTACATACAAGGCGGGTAGCCTTTCCTTAAGCATAGCATTTAAGGAACAAGCCTTCCTGCTTAATGCATCTGCTACCACATTAGCCTTTCCAGGGTGGTATTGAACACTGAGGTCATAATCCTTGATCAACTATAGCCATCTTCTTTGCCTCATGTTCAATTCCTTTTGAGTGAAAATATACTTCAGACTTTTGTGATCCGTGTATAACTCACACCGCTTCCCTAGGAGGTAATGTCGCCATGTTTTCATGGCATGAACTACAGCTACCAACTCAAGGTCATGAGTAGCATAGTTCTCTTCATGAGGCCGTAGCTGCCTTGAAAGCTAAGCTACGACTCTGCCTCCTTGCATCAGAACACCTCCCAGTCTGGTTCTTGACGCATCACAATATATCACAAACTCCTTGTGTATATCTGGTGTGGCCAGAACTGGGGCGGTGGTCAATCTCTTCTTCAACTCCTGGAAGCTTTCCTCACACTTCGGCATCCATTCAAACTTCTTGTCCTTCTTCAAGAGCTGAGTCAAGGGTCGGGCAATGCTTGAGAATCCTTCAACGAACTTGCGGTAATATCCCGCGAGTCCGAGGAAGCTTCTGACTTCCTTCACATTGCTTGGGGATTGCCATTCAGTCACGGCTTCAATCTTAGTGGGATCGACCGACAATCCTTCTTTAGTCAAAACATGACCCAAGAATCCAACTTCGCGCAGCCAAAATTCACACTTGCTGAACTTGGCATACAGTTGGTGCTCTCGAAGCTTGTCTAGGACCATCCTCAAGTGTTGCTCGTGCTCTTCTTCCGTCTTCGAGAAGACAAGAATGTCATCAATGAAGACAACGACAAACTTGTCCAAATATTCCATGAAGACCTTATTCATGAGATACATGAAGTAAGCTGGGGCATTGGTCAATCCAAAGGACATGACCGTGCACTCATACAGGCCATATCTGGTTACGAATGCCGTCTTCGGAATATCTTGGGGTCTGATCTTCAGCTGGTAGTACCCAGATCTGAGATCAATCTTGGAGAACACCCTGGCTCCATTGAGTTGATCAAACAAATCTTCAATCTTGGGAAGTGGATACTTGTTTTTGATTGTAACTTCATTGAGGGAGCGGTAGTCAATGCATAAGCGCATGGTACCGTCCTTCTTTGTCACAAACAGAACGGGTGATCCCCAAGGGGAGGCACTAGGGCGGATAAATCCCTTCCTCAACTGCTCTTCCAGTTGCTTCTTCAATTCTGCTAACTCTTCCGATCCCATTCTATAAGGCTTATTATAGATGGGTCCTGCTCCGGGTATGAGCTCGATGATGAACTCAATGTCTCGGTCAGGAGGCATTCCCGGTAGCTCATCAGGAAAGACATCGGGGTACTCGCATACTACCAGCACTTGCTCCAGTCCAACTTTTGACAGAGAGTTGACTTGGGTGGCTTGAGCAGCGGAGGGGTTGGAGGCATATCTAACTTCGACTCCTTGGTCATTGGTCACAGTGACAGTTTGGTTGGCACAATCTAACAAGCCTTGGTTCCTGATGAGCCAATCCATTCCTAAGATCACATCCAAGCCTTGCGATCTTAAGATGATAAGGTCTGCTAGGAAGTCCACCCCATTAATGACAATCCCGACTCCTTTACATCCTATCTTGGCTCTCATCTCTGCTCCGGGGGTTTGTACCACCATGGGGTTATTCAGGGGTGTAGGGGTCATGCCACTTTTTAATGCGAACTTTTGGGTGACAAATGAATGCGTGGCTCCAGAATCAAACAAGACAGTTGCAGGTGTTGAATTGACAAGGAACGTACCCAGCACGACGTCCGGGTCTTCCCGGGCTTCTTCTACAGTGACATGATTCACACGACCCTTGCCGTTGTTGGGCAGGTTGCGGGGAGCTTGGTTCCTTGGTGGCATTCCACGGCCTTGTCCTGGGTTCTGCGCATTGGGGCGCGGTGCATCGGGCTTCTTGTTGGGGCAATACTTGGAGTAGTGTCCTGCCTGACCACATCCGAAGCAAGTGACTTGATTGGGTTTGCCGCTCTTGCCGGCATTGTTATTGGGGTAGTTGTAAGCTGGCCTGGGGTTGGCATACTGCTGAGGTGGATAGCTGGCGCGCGGCGCAGGAGCTCTTGGCTGCTGATAGGTTGGCTTGACCGGGGCTGGCTGCCACGGGCGAGGCTTCTGGTTGCTGGAGCTACCCTTGCTGATCATCTTGCGCTTACGGGTGTCATCCAAAGCGCGTAGCTTGTCTTCAAGCATGAGTGCCTTGTTCACCAGATCAGGAAAGGTCGGGCAGTCACACACAACAAGCGAGTACTGCAGAGTCTGGTTAAGGCCTTCCATGAAGCGCTCCCTTTTGGCAGCATCAGAGCTGACATCGTCAGGGGCATACCTTGAGAGAACACTGAACTTCTGCATGTACTCCTTGACAGTGTTGCTATCTTGCTTCAGGGCTCGGAACTCACGCTTCTTGATGGCCATGATTCCGGAAGGAATGTGGTCCTTGCGGAATTCTGCCTTGAAGTTGCTCCAAGTGATGTTTTGCTCAGCATGCATGGCCTTGAATCCATCCCACCAAGCTCTAGCAGTTCCCCCGAGACAGTGAGCAGCATATGCCACCTTCTCACGGTCTTAAGTGCATCCGACTAGTTCCAGCAAATCCTCAATGGTGCGGAGCCAGTCGTCTGCATCCAGGGGTTCAGCGGTCTCGATGAAGGTGGGTGGGGCATGCTTCTTGAACTCCACCAGTGTGGAACGTGCATTGCCGTTTCCCGCCGGCTGGCGGTTGACAGCTTGAGCGATCATCTGGAGGGCTGCAGTGTTGGCTTGGCGTTCCTCTCGGAAGGCTTGGAGAAGCTGAGCCATGTCCATGCTTGGAGGTGGCGGCGGTGGTGGAGTTTGTCCTTGGGTTTGGTCCTGACTGGCTCCTTCTCCGGCTTCTGGCTGCTGGGTAGAGGTACCAGTACGAGTTACAACAGGCATCCTGTCGGAGCGGTCAAGGTCTCATGATTGGGAAAGATGGGGAAAGCAATATAGATGGGATGCCTAGTAAGGGGGTTGGTATGAGACTAATTGTTTTCATGCAAGGGCCAAAAGGCCAAACACATTCATTAAAATCCAAATGGGTGATGTAGTCGCTTACAAGTTCCCGAAGGAAAGTACGACGTCCATCAAACACATCAAAAGCAAACACAATACCGCATGGTTTCATATGAACCATTACAAGGACTCGACTTCGCATAGGGGGTACATGACCTATCCTACCGTAGGGGTTACTAGTGGGCATATCCGGGCTGCGAATGATGCCTAAGTGGTGGAATGCTCGGTCGCGTAGTCTGGCTCTTCTGGGTCCTCCTCCTCGTCATCGGCGGCCTGACTTTCTTCTTCTGAAGGGGTGGGGGAGTGGAGGAGCTCAAAACGGCGTTGCTTTGCTGGAGGTGCGAAGAGCTTGCGGTATTCCTTTGCGCTCATGCGGTGTTGCTGTGGTGGGCCTCCATCCTTCGGGGGTCTTCCGCCTCTGTATGCGATTGCGGGTTGTCCAGGGGGAGCACCTTCCTTCTTGATCCTATCCCTCTTCCCTTGCGCTTGAAGAAGAAGTGCCTTGGTCTCATGAAGTTCCTTTCGGAGTTCCATTGATTCAGAGGCCAAGCGTTGTGCCAAACTATCGGCACAAAGGCTGAAGTAAGTCTGGAATCGGAGTGGAAGTCCTTCTTCTAATGGTGGAGCTGGGGCACTGCTCTCATCCTCATCTTCCTTCCGATAAGGCAAGAAACGGGTTGCCAACTCGTCTGCCATCTCTGGAAGAAGGTCTCGGAGGCGGGTGAGCGCCTTGAGGGTTGCCGTCTCGACGGCAAGGACTAGTGTTGCCATCTGGGGTCCCTCAAAGAACCAGCTTGTTGGGGAGACATTGGCCTTCACGATCACTTCCACATGATACTCCGTCTTGGTGTCAGTGATCCAATGCTCATGGTAGGTGTAAATGGGGGCTCGGTGGTACTGGCACATCTTGAGGCTATCCTCGAGAAGCATGGGAAATCCTGTGGTCAGGAAGTCTTCAGGTACGGCAGCCATCTACAAAGGTTGAATGGGAGAGGTAAATAAGGGAATTATATCTTGGGTTGGGTAAGCTTTGGAAAAGAAGAGAAGTTTAGATGGTCTCAAGCTAACTAACGCCCATGCTAACTAAGGCTTCCTACAGTCAGGATGGCTCTGATACCAGTTTTGTGGGGACCCTGACTCATAAGTCGTGGTCACCGAATGCACGTGTACGGTGATCCCAGAGATCAATGCTCACTGAACACACAGAAGCTAAATAACAAGAGTCTTACATCCATACATACCGTCTTACACAAATTATGACCATTATGGTCAAGTCTTACATAGATAAAGCCCTAAGGGCTGAACATCAAATGAAACATAAGCAGCGGAAATCTTCGTCGATAAGTAGAACCCATGCCATCTGCCTTAACCCTACAGGCATTCTGACTGGGAAACATCCTAGTTCACATGTTCGTCTTCAAAGAACTCTTCTTCGAACTCCTGTTCTTCATTGCCTGGCCAATTAAATAACCAGTGGCAAGCCAATGAGTACTTTGAATGTACTCGCAAGCAACCCATGTTTTGGTTCAAGGTACAACAATGCATGATATAGGTAAATTTTGTGGAAAGCTAGTTTTTCAGTGCAATGACATGTTCAACAACTCGTAAGTCATGCATCAGGAGAATTCAAGTAACCATAAGGACAGGTTATAGATATCAACATAAATGGAGTGGGCACCAACCCAACTCAATCATGTCAAGTCCTCTGACTTGACCCGAGTAGTGGTATCATCATAAAAGGAGTGGGCACCAACCCAACTCAATCATGTCAAGTCCTCTGACTTGACCCAAGTAGTTGTATCATCATAAAAGGAGTGGGAACCAACCCAACTCAATCATGTCAAGTCCTCTGACTTGACCTGAGTAGTTTCCCCCACTTAACCAATCACTCACACTGGTTTGAAAACATGTGGACGTAGTTTAAGCAGCACCGCCCAACTGTCCTTGACCGTGGACATGGCTATTCGAATAGTTTTACACTCTGCAGAGGTTTCACACTTTACCCACAAGATCCAGGGAACTTCCGTGTCATCCACGACCCGCGGTACCTCAAGTACCCGGGGTAAGCAACCGATCACTATCTTTCCCTAGATGACACTAACAAGGAGTCCACTCGTTGTTCCGTATCCTCACGAGGTACATCATATGAGACTCACTCGAGATCGTAACATCCGAGAGGGGACACAACGGTGTATCCGGTGCCCTGTGAAAACAGTCATGGCCGCCCTACCTGGCACGACCCCGTCCCGAGAGAGCGCACCAACAACTCTCCCGTCACTAGTAATGCGGGCTCCAAGCTAGTATCGGCCTAGGTAATCAATAATGCCCTTTCCCATACAAGGGTAGAGTGGTTGCGCATGTAAGGTTGGGACAGTCGACAAATCTTAAATCTAATTCGTTTTCAAAAACCACACACACACTTGCCTCGGTACACCACTTCGTCATCAAGTGGTTACCCATATCATCATCTCCCTCGGGCATAAGTAGCACCCGACGGGGTTTTCGAAAAGTCCTTTGAAAATACTTTGTCTCATCACTATGCATATTCCCGTCCCTTTTTGCGTAGCAACTACTTAGCATCCTATCTACTCCCACCGGCATAACCCTCATAAGAAGGTAGGGTCATGCACATTGCAGGTATCAATAAGGAGGAGATGAGGGCAACCCACCAAAGTGGCTACCCTCTCATCATGATTCCGATGCAACAATAGTAAAGTGCTATATGAAATGCATAAAAAGGGGTTTCTTAGTCATGGTCAAAGGGCTGCTTGCCTGGCTCAACAAGGTCTTCTGGGTCTTCAAAGTCTTCTGGTCCAACTCCTTCGTCAGCAACGCAATCTATCGTCGCAAAACAATAACAAGAAAAATAAGGCAATAATAAAACAGAAAAACCCAAGTGCTCAGAAAAATGTCAACTCATTTTTGTAAAATACTAGGTTGAAAACTAAGAAGGGGAAAATTCCTAGTTTTGGATTTGGTGCATCAGAATGGGAGAAATGGATTTACAAAGGCATATTTAAATGCTGAAAATCACATTTAAATATTTACAGTGAAGAAAAGTTTGTTGGATTTGAATGAAAGTTGCACCATTAAATAGGTTGCAATATTTTGGGAATTTAGAAATTGGAATTAATTCATTTGGACATATATTCTGTCCTGTGGAATTTTTGCAAGATTCAGAAAAAAAAGAAAAAGGGAAACAACACTGTGCAAATGGGCCAGAAGGGCCACAGTGCAGCAGGCCTAGAGGGGAAAACAGCCCATGCAGGGCGGCCACGTCGAAGGCGTAAAGGCAAAGTACGCCTTCAGCCGATGCAGCGAACCGGTGCGCGCGCGTGTGCATTTGAACCTGACGGGTGGGGCCCACCCGTCAGTATGGAGGCTGACTGACGGGCCCCACGGCCGTCGTCGTCAACCCTAGGCCAGAGGGGCGGCGAGCTCACCGGCGAAGTTTCCGGGCACGGCGAGGTGAGCTGATGGCACCGCTGGACTCCTCGTCGTGTCGCCTTTCGGGTGGTGCCGGAGTTGGTCGCCGGGGTGCAAGGGTTCGCCGGCGACGAGGGGGCACGGCGGAGGAGCTTCGGGAGGTGATGGTTCCGGCCGATTCCGGTAGCTACAGAGAGGGGAAAAAAAGGGGAAAATGGTCAGTGAGCTCTTGCGGTTCAGGATTGAGTGAGAGCGGGGGCGGGGAGAGGCCGTACCTCTGAATCGACGGCGACCCGAGGCGGCGGAGCTCGAGCTCGATCTCGAGCTCGGGTGCTCCTGGAGGAGAGTGGAGAGCACAGGGGGCCTTTTTGGAGTAGGAGATGGCGAGTGGTGGTGATTGCGAGGCTCGGGGAGGCCTTTATATAGGCGAACATCGAGGTCCCGTAGACCCGTGCGCCGGCGAGCTCATGCTCATCGCTGCAGGGCTCGGGGGAAGCGGGCATGGTGTCTGGGGTGTTCGTTGGCTCGGTCCAGAGCGAGGGAAAGAAGAGAGGGAGGGAGCAGGGGGCCAGAGGCGCGCGCGTGTGAGCCGCACCATTGGCGTGCTCGGGCGGCCTCTGTTTGCTAGTGCGGAGGCGCGGGGAGGAGGAGAGAGGAGGGGGGCGACAGCATAGCGTGCTGCGGACGTCGAGGCGACCTCGGGGGACACGAGGGGGAGAGCCGAGGTGGCCGGATGTGGCTGGAAGGGGGCGGCTACAGTGCGGGAGCGCACTGTAGCGCGCTCCAGAGCGCCCAAATGGCCGGCATGGCCATTCTTTATGCATGGTGAGCGTGTCCATTGGTGTCTAGCAGGTCTAGGGGGGCTTAAAGAAGAGGAGAGGGGCATTGGATGCCCTGGAGAGCTAGTAGGAGAGGAGAGAGGGTGAGGGAGAGAGAGAAAGTGGCTGTCCAGAGAGGGAGAGAGAGGTTTTCATCCCCCCAACAATTGAGTTTGGGCTAGGAAAACTTACTGGAGGTAAAATATGACTAGAAGGGGCTGTGGTAAAAATTTGAGCTCACCAAGAATAGTGGAAGGGGTCAAAACAGTGGTTTTTTGCAAAATGTCAGAAGGTGTTTGATAATGTTTTGGGCAAGCAAATGAGCTCCAATTGCCTTGAGGCTTAACAGGATGGAAAGACACTTAGAAATAGGGTGTGCCACCAAATTTGAGCTCATTTGGGAAAAGTTGCCAATGTAACTTTGGCAAACCCTAGAAATTAGCAAAAATGGACTTGTGTAGATCTAGTTGAGCAAATCACTTCTCCATGATGCACCACTTGGTGTAGTGGCCTCATTTGGGGATTTGCACATGCTCACAAAAGATGGGGTCAAGGAGAGAAAGTTGGTAGTACAAACTTGTTCAAATTTGGTTCTGGTCAGAGAGGGTTTTGGGGCATTTTGGTGAACCAAAATGACTTTAATTGACATGAGGCTTTGCAAGATGATCACAACATGCATTTGTGACTTGCTGGATTATTCTTAGATTTTAATGAAAATATTTCCTGTAGAAATATTTGAAATCCTTGAAATGGGCAGAAATGGTTTTGGGAGGTTTTGTCCAATATTTTGAACATGACCATGTGTTTAAACTCATATATATGGAAAATATATGTCCACTGAGTTTCCCTAAATTTTCTCAAATATTTTTAAAACATTAAAATAATTTTAACCTATTAAAGACCATTTCTGGCCTTAAGAAAAAGCCTTTAAATAAAATAGGAAAATAGCTTTTAAAATTATATTTTTGGGGTTTATGGGAACCCTATATCTAATAGGTTTCAAATATACCTTTTGAAACATTTTTCATACCCCAAATCAGGTACTTGAAGTGCAAACCTCAATTCAGGGGATTTTGGAAAACTAATTTTTGAAAATACCATTTGGCCAAATTATTTTTGTAAGAAAATACTATACTGCACTATACACATGGCATGATCATTGGGCAGAAGTTTGGGGCAAGGAGATGAAGTATAGAAGGTGGAGTTGTGTTGACTTTAAAGAGCACTTGAAAAGCAGAGAGAGAAAACCAACTCCAAATAAAAGCCAAATAATGCAAAAGTTTTTGTTGGTCCAAATTTTTCATGCTTTAATAATGCAAAAGAAGAGTTACAAAATGCAGGGTGTGACAATCCTGCACTTCACGTTCAGCTTTGCAAGCAATATGGAATAACCAAGTGATATTATTATACTCCTTATACTCTAGAATGGTCTGAATCTCTCTATTTAACCGACCCATAAAATGTGCAAGCATAGCTTCATTATCCTCAAAAATACCACATCTAATCATGCCAGTTTGCAATTCCTGATAATATTCCTCTACATAATTTTTTCCTTGTCTTAAACGCTGCATTTTTTAAGTAATTCACATTGATAATACGGTGGAACCCAACGATTACGCATAGCAGTTTTCAAAGCAGCCCAAGTAGTTGGAATATTATTCGGATATAATCTACGATGTTCAGACCACCACACACAAGCAAAACTAGTGAACGCATAAAGAGCAGCAGCAACACGTCTCTCCTCGGGGTATTGTAAACATGTAAATCGTTGTTCAGTTTCTAACTCCCAAGTCTTTCCCTAATAATAAAGCGGCTATCGTTTCTGTTCGCTTGCTCACCGTCACGGTGGTTTTGCAGAACAGTCCTTCTGGTTTTTAGTAATTCAACCCGCAGTCCCTTTTTTAAGTGGATGAGAAAATGTTTCATTTTTATGGAAAGGACCCTGAATTGTTTAGTATTCAACCCGCAGCCACGTCCTACGTAAAAAACACCATCGTTTCTGCCTGTACAGAGCCATCGAGGAGGAGGGGGGTTCCGGCGGCGGCCGAAGATGTGGACATGACAGAGGGGACGGGATCCAGCGACGGTGCTCCGGAGCTGGTCTGGAATGGCCGGATCTGATCTGGAACAAGGCGTCGGCGACTTGGAGGCGGAGGATGCTCGAGCTCGAACGGCGGCGGTGGCTAGAGTCGTGGATTGCCATCCCTGGGAGGTGCGTGTGTCGCCGACCGCAGCTTCACTTGGGGAGCGCAACTGCATAGTCCGTTGCTCGCGCGCTGCTTTTCCGGGAGGAGCACCGTCTACGTCCCTTGCCATCCCCGTGGTCACCGATGCTGCTCCAAACGTTGGTGATGCAGAATCGCTCCTTGGTTTTCGTTGCTGCCAGATCCCCAATCGCTACCTCAATCTCGCCATCACCAGCCCGGCAAGGGCTCCAATATCCTCAGGTATCCACCAGCGAAAAAAGAAGAAACTCTAGCCCATGTTGTTGACGGCGTCTCTTGTCTTATTTTCTTAGTGTATTTATGTTTCATCAGGATGCAAGTTGTTGCTCGAGGAGTGTTAGAATTTGTGAAATACTGATTTTCTCTTTGCCCCAACGACATAACTTTGGTACACTCAAAACGCCAGTTGCCAGAAGTAATATGTTCTTCCTTTTCCCCAAAGTAGATTTATACAATCTGATCATCTATACATTGGACATAAAGGGAACTCAATCTGATATATTTTTTTGTTCAGGTCCAGATATAGAAACCATAGATTGGTAAATGCATCTAAATTCTAAACTAAAATTATGCTTAATGTGAGAGGAAATCAAGATTTTCACTACAATAATGATGGTTAATGATAGAAGCATATCAAGTATAACAGTGAAATTGCACTATTGTTTGTTCGTCGTGTTGTTCAGTTAAAGGTTAATATCTCCAAACTTCATTTTCTCTTTTTGTAGAGGCTCTCGCCTAACAACTTATTTTCTAGGACTATTAGTCTTTAACAAATTTGCATCTTGATGTGTCTAAACGGTGAAGCAATTCTACAATAAACATAAGTGCATATGTAGCTCTTTTATTCCTACTAAAATTAGTCTGCTCATTAAATTTAAATGCAATATCAATTCACTCTGAAGAGGCTTATCCTCTTTCAATAACTACATATTCCTTTGACCTGTCAAACAATCCTAAGGATCCCTTTAAATTGGTTCTAAATGTTTATGCAGCATTAGTGTTATATGGTACCAGAAAACATGTGGAGAGAATACTTAGTTCCGTTGTGAAAACAATAGCTGAACTCTTCTAGGTTTTGTTAGATCAACTGGCTACTTTAACGGATTCTTGTGTGGCTGTGACGGGCAGGTACCGTGCCCTCTCCCTCATCCTTCCTATACTCCCCTATCTCTTATTTGCACACTCCCCACCCAATTTTTTTTCTTATTTGCACATCTGTTAGAGGGAAGCAGTAGTGATAGAATGACTTGTTGACTTACTTGGGCTTGGTACAGCGCTGCCGTACACTTAGAGACACTATGCGATGCTAGATTTGGTATGATGTGATGGCGGCTATGAATCTGGCAGTGAAGGAGGTCACAACGGAGCGGCTCCTCCATCATGGTTTGTAGCACTCGATACCCATGCAATTAATTAATACTCAATTTTCTAGCACTCGATACATCATGGTCTTCTTGTCTTTTGTTGTTTGGTTGGTGTAGAATCCGTCAGCTCTTACCAGGAGGCTTTAGCTTCGAACCTGACTCTTTTAGTAGTTTGATTGTTGCACGTGTGGAATTGATCACAAGCACTTCTTCTACAGATCACAACATCTATGGTGTCTCAGTCTCAAGTTCATAATTTCTGCTTCATTTGAATTGTATACAATAAGATACATAAGTAGTAGGTCTCCAACCGACACAAAAAGGCAAACTTGATATATTTCAGTTCGTTAATACATCTATTACAACTGTTTTTGATAAAACATCTATTACAACTTACTACATCAAAGACCGATGTACTTTCGACATTATTTATTAATAAGATCAAATTCGAAGAACATTGATCGAACATATTCTTTTATACTCTCCTTGCTTGATGTATTGCATTTGACTGAGATGATTTGCTCGATGCAGGTTTGGAGCCGAGCAAGGAAGTTGCAGTTATACAGAGCGTGAGTGCTTCAGACTTTTAAGAGCTCGAGGAGGAGGGGCGTGTGCAGGTTGCCGCCGTTAGTGCATGCCCCAGCGGACTCCATTGCCTGCTCCGTCCAGATTCTGTCAGACCTATCCTATCTGATGTAGGGTAGTGATGAGGACATCAATACCATTGTTACACCCACAGCCCCTACTGCTATACATACTAGACCAATTACTAGAGGTCGCGCACGCCAACTGAATTATCAGGTACTTTCGTTTCTTGGTAATGATACTAATGTTCATGAGAATATGATGCTGCCTAAATTGGATACATTTGTTTTGCTTACAAATGAAGGGCCTAGTTTGGACAAGAAAGATGAACCTTGGAGCAAGTTCAAGCATGGAGATGATGGCATGCGCAAGGGGATCAAGAACGTAGTTAGAAGTGATGATTTCAGGACTTTGAAGCCACCATAAGGAGTGCATGAAGCCTTGGATGAAATATACAAGATGCCACTTCATAAATTTCGTCCATACGCTATTCTAGGTGCTGCGTCACCTTATTATTGGGCCAGGCCCATGTATTTTTGAAATACTTAAGTATAGGCTGTTTTTAGAGTCCGTATGTGTGGGGAAACAAGAGTTAGGGTTGGTTTCAGACCCATCCTCCAGGGGCCACGAAATTCCCCCCTCTTCCTCCATATATACAGCCCTTATGGCGTCGTTTAGACTTTGGGTTTTGTTTAGATTAAAGTTCGCCATAGCGTCAACTTCGCGTACTTCGTTTGTGTTCAACGACCAGACAAAGGCGTCGCAGAACCCCACCTTGATCAATAAAGCTTTCCTCTTTTATTCGCAATATCCAGATTGCAATCTTAGTTTCTTGCTTGTTCTTCGTTTTCTCGCAGGAAATAGACCCTCGTGGTCAGCTTGATCGTGCTTCGGCGTGGTCGATAACCCTTGGAAGTTGGTTTAGCGATTGCTAAGGCGTGAAGTATTCGCACGTCCGTAGTTGGATCGTCAAAGTCGACCCCCACTGAAAACGATATCTATCTCATCGAAACATCGGGACACCTTCGCCTCTATGAAGTAGGAACCCTATAGCCCGATCTTTCACGATAGGAGCGGGATCCCGTGAAGAATATGAAGAACACAAGGTGGAAAGAGAGGGAAAACACAAGGGAAACACAAAGGAAAAACTAAACCAACACAAGAGAGTAACACATGTGCTAGATCCTCGAATACATAGGGTTCACACAATACACAATCAACCAAGGACGATACAAGGGTAACGGTCTTCTCCGTCAGGAGGTCTTGATGTTCTTCTCCATGAGGAGGTCCTTAATCCAAAGGGATCTTCTTCGAAGAGGTTGCGGTCTCTCACGAGGAGTAGATCTGATGTAGATGACCGAAGCTCTATCTCTGAAAATTAGCTAAACCAACGCTAACCCTAGAAAGTTGGACGAGGTGGAGTATAAATAGTCTTAGTGCAAAAGAGGGGGCGAAGGGGTACATGGGCTGCGGCCCAACACGCATCAGCGCACAGGCGTCGGACGTCCGAGGGTCACCGGACGACCGGAGGCTCGCGAGGGTTCGGACGTCCGGTGCCTGTCGGGCGTCCGTAGTTTCGGCTTGGGTGGTCTTCGGTCGGATGTCTGGTCGGGGTTGGACGTCCGGGCGTCGGTCGTCTGTTGGGCGTCGGATGTCCGTAGATTTCATCTCGGGTGTGGGACATCGGCTGTCCGGAGGGGCCCGGACGTCCGGAGCCTGGAGGTCGTCGGACGTCCGGTGTTCATCGATCGTCCGGAGCCTGGGAACTTGTAGTAGTTCTTCTTCTTCGTCTTCACGTCCATCTTCCTCTTCTTCTACTCCTCGCTCCTTAGCTTCTCCAAGATACCTGAGTATGCACAGAGTGTCCGTATGAGGTAGTAGCCATGTCTCATGTGCATCGAAGTGGAAATCGGAAAGGAGTGATGTCACCTCGATTTCAAGAGCTCTTGCACGTGCTCATGTCATGGGTCCAAGAGGTGTCGTAGGAGATCTAGTTGGGTCCATGGGGATGGCCTTGGGATGCTCCGCATCATCTCCCCTCCCTTGGGGAAGATCCGTCCTCGGATCAAATTCTTCATCACCATGGAAGGGAGAGAGATCATTTACGTTGAAGATGTCGCTCACGGAGTACTTGTCGTGAGGAATGTCGATCTTGTATGCGTTGTTGTTGTAGTGTGCAAGCACCTTGAAGGCTCCATCCGCGCATGGTCAAAGTTTGGACTTGCGTTCTTAGGGAAAGCGGTCTTTGCGAAGGTGTAGCCAAACGAGATCTCCAATGTTGAATACCATAGGGTGCTTGTTGACGTTGAGCTTGGTCACAAGGCGTTGTACTTGGCGCTCGATTGTGTTTCTTGTATCTTCATGCACCTTCTTGAGATGTGTCACGCGTGCACTTGCGTCCAAATTGATGCGATCTTGGAGTGGTAGAGGAAGAATGTCCAATGGTGACAATGGGTTTAATCTGTAGACGACCTCGAAGGGGGACTTGCCGGTTGTTGTGTGTCTTGCCCGGTTGTATGCGAACTCGGCGATAGGTAGGCACTCCTCCCACTCCTTAATGTTCTTCTTGATGAGTACCCGAAGTAGAGCAGAGAGTGTGCGGTTTGTAACTTCCGTTTGGCCGTCGGTTTGTGGATGATATGCCATAGAGAAGAGGAGGTTGATTCCTAGCTTGGCGCATAGGGTCTTTCAAAAGTAGCTAAGGAACTTGACGTCGCGGTCCAAGACGATAGTCTTTGGCACTCCATGTAGATGCAATATTTCCCTACAGAAGAGATTAGCAACATGTGAATCATCGTCTATCTTGTTGCAAGGAATAAAATGTGCCATTTTGGAGAAACGGTCCACAACGACAAATACCGAATCCTTCCCATTTCTAGTCCTAGGCAAACCAAGTACAAAGTCCATGCTAATGTCTTCCCATGGTTGATATGGAATTGGTAGAGGCATATAAAGGCCGTGGGATTGAGCTTTGGACTTAGCTTTGCGAAATGTGGAGCAACGGTTGGTGAAGCGGTTGACGTCGCGAAACATCTTTGGCCAAAGTAGTTTTT
Organism: Triticum urartu; assembly: GCF_003073215.2. Taxonomy (NCBI): domain Eukaryota; kingdom Viridiplantae; phylum Streptophyta; class Magnoliopsida; order Poales; family Poaceae; genus Triticum; species Triticum urartu. The sequence continues at coordinate 279,038,668 of NC_053024.1, read as the reverse complement.
CGAGAGCGTGGCGAACGTCTTGTCTCGTCCAAAATGTCCCATTAAGCCTCCTCCATGAGATTCCTACAAACGCAACAAACGAAGAGAAGACTCGGGGACGCAAAGTTTTTTAGCTCTCATAAGATATCCATCTTTGATGTAATAGCGTTCCCAAGATATATGCATCAAACACTTGGCATAAGGAGTAGCAAAGGTAGGGTCATGCTCATACAAGTCTTTTATGTGGTCAAAGCCAATGATATCCAATTCAAGTTGAGTAACAAGCATGCATATGCGGGAAAGTGCATCCGCCACAATGTTTTCTTTGCCCTTAATGTACTAGATGACATAAGGAAAAGACTCAATAAATTCACTCCATTTAGCATGACGCTTGTTCAATTGGTTTGGCCCTTAAGATACTTGAGCGTTTCATGATCGGTATGAATGATAAACTCATGAGGGCGAAGATAGTGTTCCCATTCATGCAAAACGCGGACTAAAGCATATAGCTCTTTGTCATAGATGGGGTAATTGAGTTGCGCGCCGGAGAGTTTCTCGCTAAAATAAGCTATGGGGCGCTTCTCTTGCGTTAACACGCCTCCTATGCCATTACCACTAGCATCGCAATGAATCTCAAAGGGTTTGTCGAAGTTTGGTAATGCAAGCACGGGAGCATGAGTAAGAAAATTCTTAAGCTCGTTGAAAGCGGTATCTTGGGATGGTCCCCATACAAAAGGTGCATTCTTCTTGCTCAAAGCATGCAAAGGCGAACCAAGGGTGCTAAAATCCTTCACAAAGCGACGATAGAAACCCGCAAGGCCAAGAAAACTACGCACTTGATGCAAATTGGTTGGTTCTGGCCAAGTCTTGATGGCAATGATCTTTGGACTCATCAACATGAACACCCGTAGAAGAAACAATAAAACCCAAGAAAACGAGCTTGTCAATGCCAAAAAGGCATTTATCCATATTAGCATAGAGTTTCTCTTTTCGAATAGTTTGCTAAACGGTTCGAACATGGGTGACATGATCTCTAAGAGATTTGCTATAAACAAGGATATCATCAAAGTAGACCACAACAAATATACCAATGTAAGGGCGAAAGACATGATTCATAAGACGCATAAAAGTACCCGGTGCTTTCGATAGGCCCATGGGCATGACTAACCACTCATACAAGCCAAACTTAGTTTTGAAAGAGGTTTTCCATTCATCACCTTCTGGTATGCGGATTTGATAGTAACCACTCTTAAGATCAATTTTTGAAAAGATAGTAGCACCACTAAGTTCATCAAGCATATCGTCAAGGCGTGGAATGGGATACCTATAGCGAACGGTGATAGCATTGATAGGTATACAATTGGAGCACATGCGAAAGCTACCGTCTCATTTTGGCACAAGAATGACCGGGACGGCACAAGGGCTCAAACTTCCACGCACATGTCCATGGTCTATGAGATGCTTTACTTGCCTTTGTATTTCTTTGGTTTCCTCGGGGTTGACGCAGTAGGGAGCTTTGTTCAGAAGCGGTGCTCCGGGGATGAGGTCGATGCGGTTCCTACAAAAGAGAAGACAACACTAGAGGAAGAGTGTGAGACGTGTTAGTTTGTGGGGCATTGTCCTTGCACACAAGGACATAGTGTAGGACACTAGATGGGTTCTCACACACTCCCCTTATCTCACTTTTGGTGGAAATAGGACTAAGTTATTCTTTTCGCTCATCGTGGAGGTGTTCGATTTGGGCTTGTGGCGCTCACTCTCTTTTTGGTGGCTCACTCTCTCACTATGATCTCCACGATGGGTGGCTTGCTTGTCAGCGATGACTTGACTTGGCGACATTGGGCGGAGGACGTACTCCTTGCCTTTCATCTTGAAGATGTAGTGGTTCGTTCGGCCGTTGTGGATGACTCCTATATCGAATTGCCATGGGCGTCCAAGGAGAAGATGGCAAACGGTCATTGGAGCGACGTCGCACTCCAAGGTGTCTTCGTAGGCTCCAATTTTGAAGGAGACTTGTACTCGGCGCTTGACTTGGATGGTGTCGGAGTCGCTAAGCCATTGCACTTTGTATGGATGTGGATGCTTCGTCTTGGGCATTTGGAGCCTGGAGCAAAGTCCTTCACTTGCGAGGTTATGACAACTCCCTCCATCAATGATGACCTTGAAGGATCGTCCATTGATTCCGGCCTTGGTGTGGAATATGTGGCATCGTTGGTCTTCTTCTTGGTGATGTTGGAGAGTCAAGACCTTGGAGACAACGAGAGCGGGACTTGAATCTTCGTCGCAAAAGACTTGTTCCTCTTCATCGTTCACTTGCCGGTGCATGGCGACTTGCTCTATGGAGTCGATTTCTTCTTCACTCATTGAGTCGTAATTGTCGTCGTCGTTGAGGATCATGGTCTGCTTGTTGGTGCACTCATAGGGCTTGTGGCCTCGGCCTCCGCATGTGAAGCATTTGAAAGAACTTGTCTTGACGGTCTCATCGGTGGAGTGGATGATGATGAATCTCTCGACTTGAAGTTGCTCATAGTAGGAGGATGACTTGGAGTTGACGAAGCTTTCTTGGAACTCGACTTGTCGATGGTGCTAGTAGAAGGCTTGGTAGTTGGTGTTGGAGTCATTGAAGCTTGGTTGTTGGAGAAGCCGTATGTCTTGGAAGAGAACTTGGCATACTTGAAATCATCTTGCACTTGGCATTCCGCTTTGGTGGCTTGATGCACTAGCTCGATGAGGTTCCAATATGGTTGGAAGTCGGCGATCTTCTTGATAGGGTGGTTGAGTCCATTCAAGAAACGTGTCATTGTTTGCTCCTCATCTTCCGTGACATTGGCTCTTATCATGGCAATCTCCATCTCCTTGTAGTACTCTTCAACACTCTTGGTTCCTTGTTTGAGAAGTTGGATTTAATTGAAGAGGTCGCGGTTGTAGTAGGTAGGCATGAAGCGTGCTCTCATGACATCCTTCATTTGCACCCAAGTAGTGATGGGTGGTTCACCTGTTGGCTCTCGGCGCTCGATAACTTGTTCCCACCAAATGAGGACATAGTCTTGGAACTCAAGGGATGCCATTGCGATTTTCTTCTCTTCTTCATAGTTGTGCAAATGGAAGATTTTGTCGACCTTCAATGCCCATGAAAGGTACTCTTTGGGGTTGTTGCTTCCATTGAACTTGGGCATGGTGAACTTGAGCTTTCCGTAGCGTTGCTCTTCATTGTGTTGGGGTCAGGGATGATGACGCCCATGTTGTAGATGATTGTCAAGCCCGTGTCGCTCTTGGTGAGGAGGGTTGTCAACCTCATGTTGCTCTTGTCGTGGAGGATTTCCATTGTCTTCATGCTCTTGATGAACTTCATGTTCTTGGCGATCTTGTGGAGGAGCTTGTCAAGCTCGAGGAGGAGCTTGAGGAACTTGACGATGCACGCAAGCTTGAAATCTCTGTTCTTGAATTTCTTTGCGAAATGCTTCTTCTTGTTCTCGAGCTTGTCGGCCTCGGTTGTCTACGGCTCTGCTTGAATCTTGGAGAGCTTGTTGCGCCACGAGTGCTTGAGATTCACGGAGTTGTTCTTCTTGGCGTTGTGCTTTGGCATCTTGTGCAACTTGTTGTAGACGCGCTCGCTCTTCCTCTTCATGTTGGCGTTGTCATTGCCGTTCTCATGCTAGCGCAAAGGCCTCTTGAATTTGACGTTGTCGGCGCTCTTGAGAGTCGGTGTCGCGTAGGGGATTGAGGCTTGCTTTACGATCGTTGCGTGCGGCTCGGCGAAATGTGTTCGATGTCGGTGTACTTGAGCCGGAGAGTGTGAAGTCGGAGTGTCGGCTTGAACGACTCCTTGAAGTGGAAGAAGAGCGGTTGAGAAACAAAGCACGAATCTCGTCCATTCTTGCATCATTCTCTTGCTTGTGATCGTCGAGCTGGTGGTCGAAGTAGTCCCTTGTACGTTACTTGGAGAGTCGCAAGTCGGTGGCGAGGTTGTCGATGCGTTCACTCATGGCTTGTTGCTCTTGATGCAAAGCACGTTGTGCACCAAAGAGGTGACTCTTGGTGACGTAGGAGTTCATGTCTTCGTCGTGCTCAATGAAGAGTGGGTTGGTAGAAGTACTTGGCCTATCCATCATTCCAAGATAAACAATATGAGTGGTAGAAAGAGAAGAACGAATACCAAATGTACCTTGACCGAAGTTGAAAGTGGATCGATGATCACTCCAATGTAGGATAAGGAAATAGCACAATTGGTACTAGATCTTATCGGTTTCTCACACCTACACAAGTAAATATTTTGGTGGAGCTTGGTTAGGATGGTGGCACAAAATTTCATGCAATTGTAAGTGAGCTTCAATAATGTTGGAAAAGATTCGCAAGATGCAATGTAACAAGTAGACCAAGAATATAAGGTACACGGAAACACACACACACAAAAAGATAAGTGGGGTTGGCCAACCAAGGATGAGCCAAAATGTGGAATCCACAAAAATGCTCCTGTTGCATAACACTAGAGAGACGCTAGCATGATTGCACAATAGGCGGATACAAGAACTTGTGCATGACCTACTTAGCAAAAACGCAACGACTTCTATCCCAAGTATGCTCTATGCAAGGTGTTTCTATGATATGATCCAAGATGATCGAATATGACAATCTTAATGTTGTATGATGTTATGGTTCTTGCTTAAAATCTCTTTGCTTATCTTTCCTCTTTGCTTAAAATCTTGTTTGGCTCTTTGATGTTGGAGCTCTTTTCTTATGCGATGCTTGACGAACCAAGATAGCAATTATGTATGTGATGACAACTTTGTGACACAAGAGATGATACCAATATATGCAAAAATGATGTATGTATGCTATGGGAAGTATGATCACTAATGTGCACAAGTCTTGTTGCCGGCAATACTCAATGGCTAGTCTCGATGGGTAAGCAACGCAAAGGAGTACGGCTATGCTGGCCATCAATGTAATGGCAAGAGTGATATGTCCAATACCAAGAGGAGGTTACCGGTCTTGCTTCCGGTATGGTGTCAAAATGGTGGCTCGAATACCAAGGTGTAGTCTAGGTGGTCGTTGATGATGACGTGTATGTGGCGAAGATGAGCGGCGGTGATGATGATGTCTAACCGTACCTAGATAGCCGAAACACAAAAGGATACGGAACCGCAACTCAAATTCTCAAAGCGCGAAGTGGCAACACGTGTCAGAGTGTGAAACAGTCCTAATGGTGGTGGTATGCGGAAGTGGTGATGGTGTATTGGTGGTGGGAGTGCGTATGCGGAAATGTGGGGCGGTGGTGGTGACTATACTAAAAAAATTAGTTTCGTCAGGGTCGGTCGGACGTCCGGGCTGGGCCGGTCGTCCGGTCGTCGGACGTCCGGGCTAGGTCGGATGTCCGGTGCCTGGGCAAAATTCGGGCACGGGATGAACATCTAGGGTTCGAGGTGGATATGGCAAAAATGGTCAAATCCGGAGGATTTTGTGGATGGAAAGGGTGGGGAAAAGGGGGGAAAGCTAGATCCACTCAAAACAAAGCAGATCCACGGATCCAAACCAACAAAATCGCAACACAGTAACGAATCACAAAAAAAATTTGGGGCTATTTTTTGGGGAATTTTTGAATTAGGACAAAAAATAACAAAAAAAGGCTAGCAACACAATGGGGAGGCTCCAGAATCGTGATCAACGTGGCTCATGATACCAAGATGATGTAGGGTAGGAACCCTATAGCCCGATCTTTCACGATAGGAGCGGGATCCCGCGAAGAACACGAAGAACACGAGGTGGAAAGAGAGGGAAAACACAAGGGAAACACTAAACCAACACAAGAGAGTCACACATGTGCTAGATCCTCCAATACATAGGGTTCACACGGTACACAATCAACCAAGGACGATATAAGGGTAACGGTCTTCTCTATGAGGAGGTCTTGATGTTCTTCTCCGCGAGGAGGTCTTGAATCCAAAGGGATCTTCTCCGAAGAGGCCACGGTCTCTCACGAGGAGTAGATCCGATGTGGATGAGAGAAGCTCTATCTCTCAAAATGAGCTAAACCAACGCTAACCCTAGGAAGTTGGACGAGGTGGAGTACATATAGTCTTCATGCAAAAGAGGGGGGCGATGGGGTACATGGGCTGCGGCCCAACATGCAGCAGCACACAGGTGTCGGACGTCCGGGGGTCACCGGACGACCGGAGGCTTGCGAGGGTTCGGACGTCCGGTACCTGTCGGACGTCCGTAATTTTGGCCCGGGTGGTCTTCGGACGGACTTCCGGTTGGGGTCGTGCGTCCGGGCGTAGGTCGTCCGTTGGGCGTCGGATGTCCGTAGATTTCGTCTCGGGTGTGGGAGCATCGGTCGTTCGGAGGGGCCCGGACGTCCGGAGCCTGGAGGTCGTCGGACGTACGGTGTTTGTCGGTCGTCCGGAGCCTAGGAACTTGTAGCAGTTCTTCTTCTTCGTCTTCACGTCCATCTTCCTCTTCTTCTTCTCCTCGCTCCTTAGCTTCTCCAAGATACCTGAGTATGCACAGAGTGTCCGTATGAGGTAGTAGCCACGTCTCATGTGCATCGAATTGGAAATCTGAAAGGAGTGATGTCACCTCGGTTTCGAGAGCTCTTGCACGTGCTCGTGTCATGGGTCCAAGAGGTGTCGTAGGAGATGTAGTCGGGTCCATGGGGATGGCTTTGGGATGCTCTGCATCACTATCGGTTCTCCATCGCTTCATTCTGCTTCATGTGCACCTGGGCAGAGGAGACGATGACCCAACCTGCCTGATCGCTCACCACTGCCTTCCAATCTGTGTTCTTCACCAGTCACACGTACTCTTCCTTATGTGGTAATAAATATCAAGGCATTTTCTGTTGTTATAGGAGATTATTTACTTACAATTATTTTGTGGGTCCTTGCAGTTGTTTGGTTGCGTTCTATATAAATGACACTCTGACATTTTTTATGTTCATCTAACAATGGAAAAGATTCAGACCTTTCATTCTGTAGAAATGATTTTATTGCTTGAGTACAATATGTGTTTACCAAAGAACATGAAAAGGGCAAGTTCTTCTACATTGGAACTTTCATTAGGTAATTAACTCTTGCAATTTTGTTCTACCAAGCGTGGATCACCTCCTGTAGTTGCTATGCTTAATTTGCAACCGAGTTTACTCATGGTTATAGGATCTGTAGTAAAAGTGTCGTCATCTATTTGTGTATGTATATACAATGGAAGAAAAATCTGGAGGAAAAATCTTTAAGGCCTGTGGCGATCCACCGGTTTGTGTTCTATTCCGTTCTCGCTGGCAAGTTCCATTGAGAGAGTTGATTAAATCGATATAGCTATCTCAGGTCCATGTAGATGAGCTTATGAACGGCAGGGAAATTAATTAATCAGCGGCATCCATGCTTGGATTTGGGTCAACATTGGAATGCTTATCTCTGATTTTTTTCGTCGGTGGCTGAACAATGCATCTCCTCATGTCATCATGCTGCTCTTTGCTCTCTGTCATCTTCTCTGATTTTTTTTGTGCTACATGTGCAGGTGTTTGAGGTAGGAAGGGTGATTAGAATCGATGAGGAGTAGCAAGAAACAAGAACCATTGTCGGCCTAGTTGCTTATAGGGACAACCACACGGTGTATAAGTGTCTCGATCTAATTCATCTAACCACACATATCATCCATGGATTGGAGGAGTGAGAGGCCCAAGATAATCCACTTGATATTACAGGTATAATGGTGCAATTCACACAAATGAATAAGCTTAACAAGATTGCCTGCAAGGTACTCAAGTGATTTGAATTCCAAGCTCTTCTCTTTTCTTGGTTACCAGTCTGTAGTAGATGATAAATATTGGTCCTCACTTCCTCTGCTATAATTAGATTTTTACAGAAAACTAATAGCTGGTTTCATTGAACAGATCTTGCATGGTTTGCTGTTTACCTAATAGTTAGTTTGGTATGTCTTTGAGAAATACTATGCGTTCTTACTAGATGTATTTAATTTTTGTGTTTTTGATAACATACACAAATGATGAGGACATCAATACCATTGTTACACCCACAGCCCCTGCTGCTATACATACTGGACCAATTACTAGAGCTCGCGCACGCCAATTGAATTATCAGGTACTTTCGTTTCTTGGTAACGATTCTAATGTTCATGAGAATATGATACTGCCTAAATTGGATACATTTGTTTTTCTTACAAATGAAGGGCCTAGTTGGGACAAAAAAGATGAACCTTGGAGCAAGTTCAAGCATGGAGATGATGGCATGCACAAGGGGAACAAGAACGGAGTTACAAGTGATGATTCTTTGACTTTGAAGCCACCATAATGAGTGCATGAAGCCTTGGATGAAATATACAAGATGCCACTTCATAAATTTCGTCAAGAGGCTATTCTAGGTGCTGCGTCACCTTATTTTTGGGTCAGGCCCATGTAATTTCGAAATACTTGATTATAGGCAGTTTTTAGAGTCTGTATGTGTGGGGAAACAAGAGTTAGGGTTGGTTTCGGACCCCTCCTCCAAGGGCAACGAAATTCCACCCTCTCCCATATATATAGCCCTTACGGCATCGTTTAGACTTTGGGTTTTGTTTAGATTAAAAGTTTGACATAGCTGCAACTTCGCGTACTTTGTTTGTGTCCAACGACCAGACCAAGACATCACAGAACCCCACCTTCATTAATAAAGCTTTCCTCTTTTATTTGCAATATCCAAATTGCAATCTTAGTTTCTTGCTTGTTCTTCGTTTGCTCGCAGGAAATAGACCCTCGTGGTCAGGTTGATCATGCTTCGGCGTTGTAAATAACCCTCAGAAGTTGGTTTAGCGATTGCTAAGGCACGACGTCTTCGCACGTTCATAGTCAGGTCGTCAAAGTCGACACCCACAGAAAAGGATATCTATCTCATCGAAACATCGGGACACCTTCGTCTCTACCAACAACCATGGCATTTTCTTCTGGAATATTGTTGTTTTCACAATAATAAGTTTGATAACGTTCATAACCATGGCATTCTTAGTATGATGCAGCAATGCGCAGCTACCTAGGTGTAGATAATACAATAAGTTTGCTTTTCACTTCAGAATTCAGAGGAACTGAAAATTTATTTTACAGTTCAAACCAATTACTAGTCTATCACAAAATGATATTGTCTCGTGGTACTAGGTTATCAAAATATAATCTTCACCATGGCCAAAGGTAAAATTCGTTTAGGGTATTAGTTTGTTTCATCCACCAAGACAAAAAGCTGGTGGCATAAGGCGATGAGATGGGCTTCTACAGCTCTTTATTTGATAGTTCTCTTCTCGAATCCCTTCTCTGTTGTCATGAAATCTCAGCAACACAATTTTGTGATCTTGCCAAGTAATCATGCTAATTGAGAAAGAAATGGTACCCAGGACTATGTACTGTACTAACATTCAGAAAAATGTATGTTTGTATCTCTTTCAGGTCCATGCTAGCTATTTCTTTGAATGACATTCCGACAATATGTGCAAAAGGATTATGCCCATATGGACTAAATTTCACTTTTGTAGGTTAGAAAAATTGGTCTTCTCTGGGTTACAAACCAAAGCTTGCTTGCATACACTCTGGTGCTCTAGTTAAAGATGGAAAACTATAATCTACTATGATGAGTAACCATCAGTTGTTCAATACATTTTATTGTGAATACTACTATATCTCTCTCATCTGTTCTGTTCAGTGAGAGTTTGCGATGGGACAAAGAGCACAAGAAGTGTACAAATGAGCTAATGTAGAGCGGCTGACGATCAGACTATTCCGGGTCCGTGCTAGCTATTTATCATTTTGAAGCTATTCCTTCAAGACACATGATTACCCTACATTACAAGTTGAAAAAATGTGCAAAGTTGAAGTTGGTACTAAAGCGGATTGCTCTTTTTGATCTGCAAACAAATTTCAGTCATAATATGTTCCTTTCAAGTAGAAACACAACCTAGAACGTACAAGATTTATTTCTCCCGTTGCAACGCACGGGCCCTTTTGCTAGTAAGATATATATCAGGAACATATCTACCCTCAAATGGTGGAATATTCAATTTTAGTTTAGGGAAATTGTCAGGATCTCGTACCTGATGTGGTGGTGCAGCCCTACCATTGTGATTATATGCATGTGGACTACCTGGTGGTGGTGGTTGCACATAGTTCTGATTTTGATCAACCTCATCCTTGTAATCGCCCACATAATCGTCATCCTCCTCTACACAAGCAACAACAGTAGCGGGAGCCAAAGAAGCATCAACAGTAGGTACATCAACACCAGAAATTTGGCCATCCTTAATAGGAACACGCTTCGCTCATCCGAACTGATTCATTAAACTTGTTATCCAGCTTTGTTTCGAACGACTTGTCCATGCCATGTATCTTCTCCATGGCCTCTTCAAATATGCTTAGCACATCTCCCACCTAGCCACTCATCATTTGCTGAAACTTATCATGCAACTCCTTGTTCGTCAAGTTCTCCCACTCAATCTCGTCGGCTTGTGATCCTGCCATGGTTAGCAGCAATAGGAACACACAAGAATATGATCCTATAGACTACTAGAAAGTGGCAGTGTGTCACAAATCTGTCAAGCAAATCTCAAATTCTTACCAGTTCTTACCCAGCAACAGGTGGTGACCGGCAACCGTTGTAGTCAAAACTCTCAAAGCTTGGATAGGGCGATTACCAGGGAGAGTCAAACGCACGATGTGGAGCTTGGAAGGCTTATAATATGGTAGCAAAAAGGGTCAGCAATAATCAATTCAGAGATGCAAAGTTGAATAAACGCTCATCGATGGTACTATGATGGTCCTAGGCTAGACCATACTAGAGACGCGAGCCTAAAACACTAACAAGATCACGATGCGAGACGTAAACAAGGGAGGAGCACACTCTGGATTTTTTTTCCTTTTGTTACTTTTTTATTTGCACTTTTTTACCTCTCTTTTTTTGCTCCACAACATTTTTTTTTCGAAAAAGTCTAAGAATGGTCTAAAAACCACGTAGCCAGAATTTTCCAGACTTAGTTTTTTTAAACTGGAACTATTTTTCTTCCATGGTTGACACGAATGTTGGGGAGTCCGACTTGTTCATGACGCATAGTATCATGTGATCGGGATCTCAAAAATAAAGTAACAAATACAAGACTCGAAATGCTGGTGGAGATGAATCTGGTGGAACTCGGACTGGTGATGGTATGTGATAGGCAGTGGAGCATGGACTGGTGGCGAATCTGTGGTGGAGGTGGACTCGGATTGGCGTGATGGTGACCTGATGGATGTATATGACTCGGATTGGTGGCGGATATGCGATGGATGTATATGACTCGGATTGGCAGCAAATAGTTGGTGATGGTATACGGCGGTGGCGATGACGATGGTGTGGCGGTGACGTGAAAACCTGTGGCCAGAACTCAAAACTCTAAGGTAACTAGACGCTAAGACCAACAACTTGGCACAACGATGCAACCGCTAATTCAACAAGATAAAATACTGAAAATACTATGCAAAGGCTCAAACTGGTTCGGATATGAGGAACTATCCCTAATTTTTTTTGTCTTTTCGTGGACTGTAGGTATGAAGAACAAACTTGATCTAAACTACGAAAAACTGTAAAATCTCACCGAGCAACCTGGAAATCTGATACCACTTGATAGAGGCGAAGGTGTCATGATATTTCGATGAGATAGCTATCGTTTTTCTGTGAAAGTCAACTTTGATGATCCGACTGTGAACGTGCGAAGACGTCGCGCCTTAGCAATCGCTAAACCAACTTCCGAGGGATAATTGACCATGCCGGAGCACGATCAACCTGACCACGAGGGTGTATTTCCTGCAAGCAAACTAAGAACAAGAAAGAAACTGAGATTGCAATCTGGATATTGAGAATACAAGATGAATGCTTTATTGATCAAGGTGGGTTCTATGACGCCTTGGTCTGGTCATTTGACACAAATGAAGTACGCGAAATTGCAACTATGGTGATCTTTTAATCCATACAAAACGCAAAGTCTAAACGCTGCCCTTAGGGCTGTTTATATGGAGGAAGGGGGGGGGGGTTTCGTGGCCCTTGGAGGAGGGGTCCGAAACCAACCCTATCTCTTGTTTCCCCACACATACGGACTCTAGAAACAACCTATAATCAAGTATTCCAAAATTACATGGGCCTGGCCCAATAATAAGGTGACGCAATACCTAGAATAGCCTCTGGACAAAATTTATGACGTGACATCTTGTATGTTTCGTCCAAGGCTTCATGCATTCATTATGGTGGCTTCAATGTCTTGGAATCATCACTTGTAACTCCGTTCTTGTTCCCCTTGCACATGCCATCATCTCCATGCTTGAAGTTGCTCCAAGGTTCATCTTTCTTGTCCAAGCTAGGCCCTTCATTTGTAAGCAAAATAAATGTTTCCAATTTAGGCAGCATCATATTCTCATGAACATTAGAATTGTTACCAAGAAGCAAAAGTACCTGGTAATTCAATTGGTGTTCACGAGCTCTAGTAATTGATCCAGTATGTAGCAGCAGGGCCTGTGGGTGTAACAATGGCATTGATGTCCTCATCGAATAACTTGCTGGGAACATTTTGGGGACAAGCCGCCTCGACGGCGGTCTATCTTCTTAATCGGGATCCAACGAAGGCGGTGATCGACAAGACTTCGCATGAAGCAATTTACGGACGTAAGCCAAATGTCTCTCATCTACGGGATGTTTGGGTGCGTGGTCCATGTGAAGATGGCGGAGCTGCGTCTCTCTAAGATCGCCGATCGTAGCACCAAGATGGTGTTCATCGGATACTCGGTGCAAAGGGCTACGTACAACGTCAAGTAGTTGACTATGAGGAGGTGTTTGCATCGGTTACTCGACACAAGACAATGAGGGTGCTCCTAGCTTTGGCGGCACAAGAGAATTGGAAGGTTCATCATATGGATGTTAAATCCGCTTTCCTCAAGGGTGATCTCACAGAAGAAGTGTACGTGGAACAACCCCTCGGCTATGAGAAGAAAGGCAAAGGAGGGAAAGTATACAAGCTCAAGAAGGCACTTTACGGGCTGAAGCAAGCGCCAAGAGCTTGGTACGCAAAGTTGGACCGAAGTTTGGTCTCGCTCGGGTTCAAGAGATGTCCCCTCGAGCACTCAGTCTATACAAAGAACTCCAAAGGCTCGAACCTGCTAGTTGTAGTTTATGTCGACAATCTGATTATCACCAGACACAGCGCGCGCGAAATTGAACGTTTCAAGGTGCAAATGAAGGAGCAGTTTAGCATGAGCGATCTAGGATTACTCAGCGATTACTTGGGCATCGAAGTGAAGCAAAGCTCCGGGGACATTTTCCTGTGTCAATCGGCTTATGTTGTCAAGTTATTGGACAAGTGTGGCATTGTAGATTGCTACGAGACACAAGCTCCAATGGACCAATGCCACAAGTTCAGAAAGCGTAGCTAAAATCACTAGTGGACATCACAATGTATCAAAGCATTATGGGCAGCCTAAGATATTTGGTGCATACCCTACCTGACTTGTCTTATTCAGTCGGGACCGTGAGTCGTTTCATGGAGAATTCAACAACCGAACACATGAGCGCGGTCAAGAAAATCTTGCGCTATGTGAAAGATGCTATTAATCTGGGCTGCACGTACAGAAAGGGAAAGGAAGGATTGATCCTTCTTGGATAATCAGATAGTGACATGGCAGGTGATGTGGATGACCAGAAGAGCACAACGGGCAAGACATTCTACCTTGGCCCAAATCCTATCAGCTGGAATTCTCAGAAGCAAAAGGTGGTTGTGATGTCTTCATGCGAGGCAGAATACATAATGGAAAGCACGACAGCTTGTCAAGCAATGTGGCTGAGAAGACTCCTAGATGATCTTGCAAAGCGGGAAGTGCATAAGGTGTCACTAAAGATTGACAACCAAGCTGCAATCTCTTGTGCAAAAATTTGGTTCATCATGTGATGAGGACTGAGGGAGTCCTGGATTAGGGGGTCTCCGGACAGCCGGACTATATCCTTTGGCCGGACTGTTAGACTATGAAGATACAAGATTGAAGACTTCGTCTCATGTCCGGATGGGACTCTACTTGGCGTGGAAGGCAAGCTAGGCAATACGGATATGTATATCTCCTCCTTTGTAACCGACCTTGTGTAACCCTAGCCCTTCCCGGTGTCTATATAAACCGGAGGGTTTTAGTCCATAGGACAACATACAATCATACCATAGGCTAGCTTCTAGGGTTTAGCCTCTCCGATATCGTGGTAGATCAACTCTTGTAATACTCATATCATCAAGAATAAATCAAGCAGGACGTAGGGTTTTACCTCCATCAAGAGGGCCCGAACCTAGGTAAAACATCGTGTTCCCTGCCTCCTGTTACCATCCGCCTTAGACGCACAGTTCGGGACCCCCTACCTGAGATCCGCTGGTTTTGACACCGACATTGGTGCTTTCATTGAGAGTTCCTCTGTGTCGTCGTTGTTAGGCTTGATGGCTCCTACGATCATCGATAGGGATGCAGTCCAGGGTGAGACTTTTCTCCCCGGACAGATCTTTGTGTTCGGCGGCTTTGCACTGCGGGCCAACTCGCTTGGCCATCTGGAGCAGATCGAAAGTTACGCCCCCGGCCACCAGGTGAGGTTTGGAAGCTTAAACTTCACGGCCGATATCCGCGGAGACTTGAGCTTCGACGGATTCGAGCCTCTGCCTTGTGCGTCACGCGGTCACGATGAGTATGATTTAGCTCTACCATTAGACAGTGTTCAGGAGATCGCACGACAGCCGCTCTGACCCTCAGTTCGGAGCCAGTTGTGCCATCCATGGACGGGTGGATGGACCCCACCACAGATGCCTTACCCTCAGCGGCGATCGAGCCGAACATCGACCTTACCCTGCACGAGAGCCATGTTGTCAGACTGCCGGACCCTTCTCCGGCCACGGACTCCGAACCGCATGCGCCCTTTCCTAGCGAATCCGATTGGGCGCCGATCATGGAGTTTACCTCCGCGGATATTTTTCAGCACTCGCCCTTTGGCGACATACTGAACTCATTAAAGTCTCTCTCCTTGTCAGGAGGATCCTGGCCGAACTATGTCCAGCATGATTGGGATGCGGATGATGAAGAAATTCGCTGCCCACCCACCACCCACTTAGTAGCCACTATCGATGACTTAACCGACATGCTCTACTTCGACTCCGAAGACATCAACGGTATGGACGACGATGCGGGAGACGGAAAGGAACCACTGCCCATAGGGCACTGGAAAGCCACCTCATCATACGATATATACATGGTGGACACACCCAAAGAAGGCAATGGCGACGAGACAGCGGAGGATGACCCCTCCAAGAAGCAACCCAAGCGCAGACGTCAGCGGCGCCGCTCTAAGTCCCGCCAAAGCAAAAGTGTTGATACCGGCATAGGAGATAATAACACTCCGGATAGTGCCGAAGATGGCAACAATCCCCTCCAGCGCGATCTAAAATAGGAGGGTGGAAAGGCCAGCCCTCCAGAGAGTGCGGCAGATGGAGAGGCGGAGGATGATAATTACATGCCCCCCTCCGAAGACAAGGCAAGCCTCGACGATGCCGAATTCGTCGTGCCAGAGGATCCCGTCGAAGAAGAGCGCTTCAAGCGCCGCCTTACAGCCACGGCAAATAGCCTTAAGAAAAAGCAGCAGTAGCTTCAAGCTGATCAAGATCTGCTAGCTGACAGATGGACTGAAGTCTTCGCGGCCGAGGAATATAAACTCGAACGCCCCTCCAAGAGTTACCCAAAATGTAGGTTGCTACCCCGACTGGAGGAAGAAGCGTATGACGCGGCTGATCGGCCACCTCGTGGCCGCGATAGAGAGGCATTCCAGCCAATAGCTCAGCCTGCACCCCGACGCCATTCAAATAAAAAGGCATGGGGAAATACGCCAGACCTGTGAGACGTATTGGAGGACAAATCGAAACATGCAAGATCGATCTACGGATCACGAGGGAGAGCCACTATGCGAGACGAAAAACGTCACGCCGGATACAGTAAAAGTAAATCCGGCCGGGCCGAACACAGCGGGCAAGACTCATTGGAGCTGCGTCGCGATATAGCCCAATAAAGAGGTGCCGCACACCCCTTATGCTTCACAGATGAAGTAATGGATCATCAAATCTCAGAGGGTTTCTAACCCGTAAATATAGAATCATACGACGGCACGACAGATCATGCGGCATGGATCGAGGATTTCCTCCTACACATCCACATGGCCCGCGGTGATGACCTACACGCAATCAAATACCTCCCACTCAAACTCAAAGAACCAGCTCGGCATTGTCTCAATAGCTTGCCAGCAGAGTCCATTGGTTGTTGGGAAGATCTGGAAGTCGCATTCCTCGACAACTTTCAAGGCACTTATGTGCGACCACCAGATGCCGATGACTTGAGCCACATAATTCAGCAGCCAGAGGAATCGGCCAGGCAATTCTGGACACGGTTCCTAACAAAGAAAAATCAAATCATCGACTGTCCGGATGCAGAGGCCTTAGCAGCTTTCAAGCACAACATCCGCGATGAGTGGCTAGCCCGGCACCTTGGTCAGGAAAAGCCGAAATCTATGGCAGCCCTCACGACGGTCATGACCGCTCTTGTGCGGGAGAAGACAGCTGGCTGGCTCGTAGTAATAACATATCAAAGAACCATGGTACTTTGGATACCAAGGACGGCAATAGCAGGTCACATCGCAACAAACATAAGCGCCGCATTAACAACAATAATACTAAGGATACGACAGTCAATGCCGGATTCAAAGGCTCTAAACCCATTCAGCGGAAAAAGCCATTTAAAAGAAGCACTCTGGGCCCGTCCAGTTTGGACCGTATACTCGATCGCTCGTGTCAAATACACGGCACCCCCGACAAGCCAGCCAACCACACCAATAGGGATTGTTGGGTGTTCAAGCAGGCCGGCAAGTTAAATGCCGAAAACAAAGATAAGGGGCCACATAGCGATGATGAGGAAGAGCCCCGGCAGCCGAACACCGGAGGACATAAGAGGTTGCCCCCACAAGTGCGGAAGGTGAACATGATATACACAACCCACATCCCCAAGAGGGAGCGGAAGCGTGCGCTCAGGGACGTATATGCGTTGGAGCCAGTCGCCCCAAAGTTCAACCCATGGTCCTCCTGTCCGATCACCTTCGATCACAGGGACCACCCCACTAGTATCCGTCATGGCGGATTTGCCGCACCGGTTCTAGACCCAATCATTGACGGATTTCACCTCACTCGAGTCCTTATGGAGGGCGGCAGCAGCCTGAACCTGCTTTATCAGGACACAGTGCGCAAAATGGGTATATACCCCTCAAGGATCAAACCCACGAAAACGACCTTTAAAGGCATCATACCAGGTGTAGAGGCCAATTGCACAGGCTCAGCCACACTGGAAGTGGTCTTCGGATCCCCGGATAACTTTCGAAGCAAAGAGTTAATCTTCGATATAGTCCCGTTCTGCAGTGGCTATCATGCACTGCTCGGGCGAACCGCATTTGCGAGATTCAATGCGGTACCGCATTATGCATACCTTAAGCTTAAGATGCCAGGACCTCGGGGGGTCATCACAGTTCATGGAAACATAGAGCGCTCTCTCCGCACGGAGGAGGACACTGCGGCCCTCGCAGCAGAAGCGCAAGGCAGCCTCTCAAGGCAATCCACCAGTTCGGCGTTTCAAGACCCGGACACCTTCAAGCGCGCTCGGATTAATCGGCAACTAGACCGCCTGGCGCGTTCTGAGCTCACGTAGCAATGCGGCCTCCACCCCAGTCCCAGCCAAACAGCGAAATCTGTGCCACGCGTACATAGTTACGCATTAAAAATGCCGTGGACACAGGTGGGGAGGGGGGCACAACTACGGCACGCCCCAAGACGCGCCCCAAGACGCGGCTTAAACCGCACTAGGGGCTTCCCGCTTTGTTATCTTTCTCTTTTCAGGACCTTAATCTCTGGAAACCCTGACCGGCAGCATGACTGCTGAACACATGAAGCAGCAACCAAGGAGGCAGAAAGCTACGTAACACCATGGAACTCCCAGGTGGATTACGATAACGAGTGAAATATTTGCTTAACGAGTGAAATATTTGCTTTAATACTATTCCTCAGCTTGACCTTGGAAGGGACATGTCAAACAGTCCTACTTTTTTCTTATTGCACTGCATGTATCATTTTGCTTTAACGCACCGTTTTGAATAAACAATGCATAGAATTAAGACTATTATTGCATTCTTCCTTTTTTATATATATGTGTTCATTAATGACACCTTGCAACCGTACACTATGGTACGGACAATATGCTAGGGGCTTACGCATACCCCATAATATGGCGTTAGAAGTCCGAACACTTTCAACAGTGCGGCACCCCGAACTTATAGCATTATATGCATCAGCTCTGAATCATGTCTTTGGTCAATAGTTCGGTTTGCCCGGCTCCTATGTTTTGGGACCTTACGTTCCGCTCTATCGGCTAAGGTAGCACTAGGAGAACTACTGCAATTGTGCCCCGGTTCTGCTGGGTTAAGCACCTCAGTAGAGAAAGCTAAAACTGACTATCATGATAAGGCGAGAGACTGGTCGCTGTTCGAGAGGTTTTCGAGTCCCTAAAGACTTATGCCGCTTAGAGCGAGGAGTCGGTCTTGTCCGGCTTAAAGGCGTGTATCGCGCCCCGAATTCGGCCTTCCGAATAGCAGGGGCTTCGCCAAAATTTAAAATTATAGAATTCTATGGCTAAGTGAGAGTGATAAAGCATTATTAGTCCGGTTGCCTTGTTCGTTGTGCTGAGCACCTCCCTCCAAGGACCCAAAAATGGGAACAAGAGTGCTCAGGTTTATCCCGAACACCCCATCACTTGTGGCATGGGGGCAGAAGCCGAGGACTAGCCATCTCTCAGATTGGATAAACAGCCAAAGAGAAGGTAATATTTTAAATTCAAACAAGCGTTTCATAGCGCATATGAACAAGTTTTCATAACTACAGGATTACACGAGCACGTTTACTCGAATATTATATCTTTCGTACATTCGTCCGCTACAAGACGGGCACCCTTCAGGACACCCTCATAATACATTTCGTGGGTGCGATGCTCCTTGCCCTGCGGCGGCCCCTCCTTCACCAGCTTCACAGCGTCCATCTTGGCCCAGTGCACCTTCGCACGGGCGAAAGCCCGGCGTGCACCCTCGATGCAGACGGATCGCTTGATAACTTGCAGCCGTGGGCAGGCTTCTATAAGTTGCCTCACCAAGCTAAAGTAGCTATTGGGAAGGGCGTCGCCAGGCCACATCCGGACTATGAAGCCTTTCATGGCCTGTTCGGCCGCCTTGTGTAGCTCGGCCAGCTGCTTCAGCTGGTCGCTCATAGGCACCGGGTGTTCGACCCCAGTATACTGGGACCAGAACAGCTTCTCCGTTGAGCTTCCCTCCTCGGCCTGGTAAAACTGTGCGGCATCCGACACGCTGCGGGGCAAATCTGCGAATGCTCCTGGAGAGCTCCGGATTCAGGTAAGTAATAGGTAATTTACTTTCACATGTTTGCTTTGCATATAGAATGCCTTACCCGCCGCTATTTTCTTCATCGCATCAATCTCCTGGAGGGCCTTTTGGGCTTCATCCTTGGCATTCTTCGCGCTCTCAAGGGCCGCGGCAAGCTCAGACTCTCGCGTCTTCGAGTTAAGCTCCAACGCCTCGTGCTTTGTCACGAGATCTTGGAGCTCTTGCTGCACCTCAACCACCCGAGCCTCTTGCCTTTCCCGCTTGGTGCGCTCCTTGGCTGCTTTGTTTTCGGCCTAGGATAGCGCTTGCTTCAGGGCTGCCACCTCGGTCGTGGCCCCTGGCAAATTTACGATGATCCTGTCATTTTGCAATCGCATTCTTTTTATACATATCCATAGACTAGGTATTACTTACCTTTGTTCTCCTCGAGCTGCCTCTTGGCAAGGCCGAGCTCGTCCTTGGACCCTTTAAGGTCTTGCTGCAGTGCGGCGACCTCCGCAGTCAGTGCGGCAGAGGCCAGCAGCGAAGCCTGCATATGCATATTGACATACTTATATTAGACTCCTGTGATATTGTTTGCATTGTTGAATTTATGGTTGCATCATCGTGTTAGTTGCTGGTCTTAGTGTCTAGTCCTTTAGAGTTTAGAGTTCAGTTCACAAGTTTCATGCCGCCGCCGCATCATCGTCATCACCGTTGCAATATACCACCATCATCGTCACCGTTACCATATACCACCATCGTCATCACCACTGCCATATACCACCATCGTCATCACCGTTGCCATATACCACCATCGTCATCACCGTTGCCATAAACCACATATCCACTGCCATCACGATAATCTGAGTCCACCTCCATCACAAATTCATCACCAGTCTGTGTTCCACCGCCCTACATATATCCGCCACAAGTCTGAATTTTCACCAGATTCATCTCCACCACAGGTTGCTCGATAGTTACAGTTTAAAAAAAACTAAGTCTGGAAAATTCTGGCTACGCAGTTTTTAGACCATTTGTAGACGAGCAAAAAAAAGAGGAAAAAAGTGTAAAAACAATTGAAAAAAGAGAAAAAATTCAGAGTGTGCTCCTTCCTTGTTTACGTGCAGCGCCGTGATTTTGTTAGTGTTCTAGGCTCGCGTCTCTAGCACGGTCCAGGCTAGGACCAGCACAGTACTGTTCTTGAGCATTTATTCAACATTGCATCTCTGAATTGATTATTGCTGACATTTTTGCTACCATATCATAAGCCTTCCCAGCTCCACATACATCTACGTCGTGCATTTGACACCACCTGATAATCGCTCTGTCCAAGCTTTGAGAGTTTTGACTACAACGGTTGCCGTTCACCACTTGCTGCTGGGTAAGAACTGGTAAGAATTGGAGATTCACTTGACGGATTTGTGACACGCCCCCACTACCACCACCATTTCGTAGTACTCTATAGGATCATATTCTTGTGTGTTTCTATTGCTGCTAACCATGGCAGGATCACAAGAGGATGAGAGTGATTGGGAGAACATGAGAAACAAACAACTACATGATACATTTCAGCAAATGATGAGTGGACAGGTGCAATATGTGCTAAAGAGATCTGAAGAGGCCATGGAGAAGATAGATGGCATTGAGAAGACTTTCGAAACAAATGATGAGTCCGATACCACCTGGCGCCAGGAACTCTTTCGGGTTCCCTTGGCCTTGTTGGTCTTCTCCGGCACCTTGTAAGGAGCCAGAGTCAGCATCTCCGTCAGGAGAGCGTTCGCAGTGTCCTCGGGCAAAGGGGCCGGACAGTTAATCTACCCTGACGTCTCCACCCAATCCTGTCAAAGGTACGGGAGCTTAGATCCCGCATAGAGTCAAACTATGAAAAACGAGTATCCTATAAGAGGTAAAAACAGCTTACCGCACTGGCTTGGCGCTTTGCGCAGAATCTGCGATCCTCGGTAGTGGGAGGGGGAACCTCGGTGCCCTTGAATAGCACCTTCCAGGCATCCTCGTGTGTTGTGTCAAAGAGCCTATTCAGAGTTTGGTGCTGGGCCGGGTCAAACTCCCACAAGTTGAAAGCCCGTCATTGACACGGGAGGATCCGGCGGATGAGCATGACCTGGACTACGTTGACAAGTTTGAGCTTCTTGCTCACCATGTTTTTGATACATGTTTGGAGTCCGGTCAGCTCTCCCGAACTACCCCAGGACAGGCCCTTCTCTTGCCAGGAGGTGAGCCGTGTGGGGATGCCAGATCGGAACTCGGGGGCCGCTGCCCATTCGGGGTCACGCGGCTCGGTCATATAGAACCACCCCGATTGCCACCCCTTTATGGTCTCCACGAAGGAGCCCTCGAGCCATGTGACATTGGACATCTTGCCCAACATGGCGCCTCCGCACTCCGCCTGGCGGCCGCGCACTACCTTCAGTTGTACATTGAAGGTCCTCAGCCATAAGCCTAAGTGGGGCTTGATGCGGAGGAAGGCCTCGCACACGACGATAAATGCCGAGATATTGAGGATGAAGTTTGGGGCCAGATCGTGGAAATCCAGGCCGCGGTAGAACATGAGCCCCCGGACGAATGGGTGGAGAGGGAATCCCAGTACGCGGAGGAAATGGGTAAGGAACATTACCCTCTCATGGGGCCTGGGGGTGGGGATGAGCTGCCCCTCATCTGGGAGCCGGTGCGCGATGTTGTCGGGCAGGTATCCGGCTCTCCTCGGCTTCTTGATGTGTCCCTCCGTGATGGAGGAGACCATCCACCTGCCTCCCGCTCCGGACATGGTTGGAGAGGGTTGAGGTGGGAAGTGCGGACTTGGGCGCTGTAGCTCGAGTGTGTGAAAATGGATGAGCAAAGGAGGAAGAAGGCATGGATGAAAAGGTTAAACCTTGTCCCTTTATAAGGGCGGATGAAACTATGCGTCCCCACTAGCCTGGTAAAACTCGCTTATCCCCCAAGCGCCGTAATCGATGGCGCGGTTGGGTTACCCACGCCCGTATTGATGAGAATCCTGTAATAAGGGGAAACGATCTTTGCTTTAACAAGACGTGTCAAAAAACCGCCTCGCGTTATGTGCGTGGCTAGTTAAAGGAAACGGTTCGAATAATTACCAGTCCATGGAATAATGTCGTGTTGCCAAAACAAGTCAGCAAATTAGATTTGTGGAAATATTATTCTCTCTACGGTGGTATGTGGAACTTATTTTGCAGGGTTGGACACTATCCTTGTATTCAAATTCTTCCGTGGGGTATTCGGAGGAGGAACCCGCCTTGCAATGCCCAAGACAATACTGCGTGCCGGACTCGTCGTCATTGAAGCCTGGTTCAGGGGCTACTGAGGGAGTCCTGGATTAGGGGGTCTCCGGACAGCCGGACTATATCCTTTGTCCGGACTGTTAGACTATGAAGATACAAGATTGAAGACTTCGTCTCGTGTCCGGATGGGACTCTACTTGGCGTGCAAGGCAAGCTAGGCAATACGGATATGTATATCTCCTCCTTTGTAACCGACCTTGTGTAACCCTAGCCCTTTCCGGTGTGTATATAAACCAGAGGGTTTTAGTCTGTAGGACAACATACAATCATACCATAGGCTAGCTTCTAGGGTTTAGCCTCTATGATCTCTTGGTAGATCAACTCTTGTAATACTCATATCATCTAGAATAAATCAAGCAGGACGTAGGGTTTTACCTCCATCAAGAGGGCTCGAACCTGGGTAAAACATCGTGTTCCCTGCCTCCTGTTACCATCCGCCTTAGACGCACAGTTCAGGACCCCCTACCCAAGATTCGCCGGTTTTGACACCGACAAGGACATCAATACCATTGTTACACCCATAGCCCCTGCTGCTATACATACTGAACCAATTACTAGAGCTCGCGCACGACAATTGAATTATCAGGTACTTTCTTTTCTTGGTAACGATTCTAATGTTCATGAGAATATGATGCTGCCTAAATTGGATACATTTGTTTTGCTTACAAATGAAGGGCCTAGCTTGGATAAGAAAGATGAACCTTGGAGCAAGTTCAAGCATGAAGATGATGGCATGCGCAAGGGGAACAAGAACGGAGTTACACGTGATGATTCCAGGACTTTGAAGCCACCATAATGAGTGCATGAAGCCTTGGACGAAATATACAAGATGCCACTTCATAAATTTCGTCCAGAGGCTATTCTAGGTGCTGCGTCACCTTATTTTTGGGCCAGGCCAATGTAATTTTGAAATACTTGATTATAGGCAGTTTTTAGAGTCCGTATGTGTGGGGAAACAAGAGTTAGGGTTGGTTTCGGGCCCCTCCTCCAAGGGCCATGAAATTCCCCCTCTCTTCTCCATATATACAGCCCTTAGGGCATCGTTTAGACTTTGGGTTTTATTTAGATTAAAAGTTCGCCATAGCTGCAACTTCGCGTACTTCGTTTGTGTCCAATGACCAGACCAAGACGTCACAGAACCCCAGCTTGATCAATAAAGCTTTCATCTTATATTCGCAATATCCAGATTGCAATCTCAGTTTCTTGCTTGTTCTTCGTATGCTCGCAGGAAATAGGCCCTCGTGGTCAGGTTGATCGTGCTCCGGCGTGGTCAATAACCCCTCGGAGTTGGTTTAGCGATTGCTAAGGCGCGACGTCCTCACATGTTTTAGTCGGATCGTCAAAGTCGACTTCCTCTAAAACGATAGCCACCATCTCATCGAAAGACAGGACACCTTTGCCTCTATCATGTGGTATCAGATTTCCAGGTTGCTCGGTGAGATTTTACAGTTTTTTGTAGTTTAGGTCGAGTCTGTTCTTCATACCTATAGTCCACGAAAAAGCCAAAAAAAATTGGGTTAGATCGTCATATCCGAACCAATCTGAGCCTTTGCATAGTCTTTTTAGAGTTTTGCTTTGTTGAATTTGCGGTTGCATCGTCGTGTCGAGTTGCTGGTCTTAGCGTCTAGTCCCTTAGAGTATCGAGTTCTGTTCACAGGTTATCACGCCGCCGCCTCACCATCGTCATCATCATTACCTTATACCACCACCCCACCATATACATCGCCGCTGCCACATACAACCACCAATCTGAGTCCACATATACCATCGCCATATACCACCACCAATCCGAGTCCAGATATACCATCGCCATATACAACCACTAGTCCGAGTTCCACCAGATTCATCTCCGCCACCAGTCCTAGTCTGAGTCCAGTATTTGTTGCTTTGTCTTGGAGTTCCAGATCACGCGATACTTCGAGTCGTGACCAAGTCGGACTCCCCAACTTCCGTTCTATCCACAGTAGAAAAATAGTTCCAAACTAAAAAAAAACTAAGTCTGGAAAATTTTGGCTAGGCAGTTTTTAGACCATTTGTAGACTTTCTCGAAAAAAAATTGTTGTGGAGCAAAAAAAAGAGGAAAAAAAGTGCAAAAAAGGAAAAAAATTCAGAGAGTGATCCTCCCTTGTTTACGTGCCGTGCCATGATTTTGTTCGTGTTGTAGGCTCGCGTCTCTAGTACGGTCGAGCCTAGGACCAGCACAGTACCATCGTTGAGCGTTTATTCAACTTTGCATCTCTGAATTGATTATTGCTGACATTTTTGCTACCATATCATAAGCCTTCCCAGCTCCACATACATCTACATCGTGCGTTTGACACCACCTGGCAATCGCTCTATCCAATCTTTGAGAGTTTGACTACGACGGTTGCCGATCACCACCTGCTGCTGGGTAAGAACTGGTAAGAATCTGAGATTCGCTTGCCGGATTTGTGATACACCACCACCACCACGACCACTTCCTAGTAGTCTGTAGGATCATATTGTTGTGTGTTTCTATTGCTGCTAACCTTGGCAGCATCACAAGCCGATGAGACAGATTGGGAGAACATGACGAACAACGAGCTACATGATAAATTTTAGCAAATGATGAGTGGACAGGTGCAAGATGTGCTAAACAGATTTGAAGAGGCCATGGAGAAGATAGATGGCGTGGAGAATACGTTCGAAACAAAGCTCGATAACAAGTTTAATGAATTGCTTGCGCGTTTTCCACCACCACCGGCTGCACCTAACGCACCTCTACAACAACAACATCACCTTCCAAATCAAGTGGGACGGGCACTGCGCATTCCCCATGATCCTGGTCAAAATTCTGGTGCCACTGTTGATGCTTCTGTAGCTCCTGCTGCTACTGCAGAGGTGGAGGACCATTACGAGGATGAGGTTGATCAAAATCAGAACTACGTGCAACCACCAGCACCACCGCCACCAAGTCGTCCTCATGCATATCATCGCAATGGTAGGGCTGCACAACCACCTCAGGTACGTGATCATGACCATCTCCCTAAACTTAAATTGAACATTCCACCATTTGAGGGTAGATATGTTCCTGATATATATCTTACTTGGCAGTTAGAAACTAAACAATGATTTACATTTTTACAATATCCCGAGGCGAGACGTGTTCCTACTGCTGTTTGTGCTTTCACTAGCTTTGCATGTGTTTGGTGGTCTGAACATTGTACATTATATCCTATTCCAGCTACTTGGGCTGCTTTGAAAACTGCTATGCGTACTCATTGGGTTCCACCATATTATCAATGTGAATTACTTCAAAAATTGCAGCGTTTAAGAAAAGGAAAAAATTCTGTAGAAGAATATTATCAGGAATTACAAATTTGCATGATTAGATGTGGTATTGTTGAGGAGAATGAAGCTATGCTTGCACGTTTTATGGGTGGATTAAATAGAGAGATTCAGACCATTCTAGAGTATAATGAGTATACTAATATCACTTGTTTATTCCATCTTGCTTGTAAAGCTGAACATGAAGTGCAGGATCGACATGCATTGCCGTGAACTAACTTTTCTGCAGGTCGATCTTCATCATGGACACCACGTGCATCCTATATTTCCACTGCACCAGCACCTCCATCAGGTGCCTCCTCCAGCCGTGATTACAAGAAAGCAAGCACAACCACCACTATCTGCCAAGAGCACACCTGCTGGGCCTGCAGGAGTCTTCTTCTTTCCATGGCATCAACAGGGCACACAAGTGATATTATTTGTCGTCGTTGTAAGGGAAGAGGACATTTTGCGAGAGAATGCCAATCTCAGCGTGTGATGATTGTACTTGAGGATGGTGGGTATGAGTCCGCTAGTGACTATGATGAGGAGACTTTGGCTCTTATTACACATGAAGAACACGGTGGAGAGGATTCTGATCATGAGACGCAATACATGGCTGCTGAAGATGCTGACAGGTATGAATGTTTAGTTGCTCAACGTGTTTTGAGTGTGCAGGTTACACAAGCTGAGCAAAATCAGAGGCATAATTTGTTCCATACAAAGGGAGTTGTGAAGGAACGTTCTGTTCGCGTCATCATAGATGGAGGGAGCTGCAATAACTTGGCTAGCATGGAGATGTGAAGAAGCTATCTCTCACTACAAGACCACATCCACATCCTTACTACATCCAATGGTTCAACAACAGTGGCAAGGTTAAGGTAACACGTACTGTTCGTGTGCATTTTAGTATCTCTACATATGCTGATTATGTTGATTGTGATGTGGTACCTATGCAAGCCTGTTCCTTATTACTTGGTAGACCATGGCAATTTTATAAAAATTCTGTACACTATGGTGGAAACAATCAGTATACTCTTATGACTCCTGATTCCATTTTGAAAGATGATATTAATAGAGCTAATAAAGCAAAACAGGAGAAAAATAAGAGTGAAAATAAGATTGTGGAAAAAGAATTTGAGCAACAAATGAAGCCTAATAATAAACCATCTAGTGTTGTTTCTAAAATTAAATTGAAAAGTGCATGTTTACTTGCCACCAAATCTGATATTGATGATCTAGATTTTAGCAAATCTGTTTGCTATGCTTTTGTGTGCAAAGAGGCATTATTTTCATTCGAGGACGTGCCTTCCTCTTTGCCCTGCTGTCACTAACATTTTGCAGGAGTTCACTGACGTCTTTCCACAAGACGTGCCACCGGGATTACCACCTATTCGAGGGATTGAGCATCAAATTGACTTAATTCCCGGTGCATCTACCCAACCGTGCACCATACCGTACCAATCCAGAGGAGACGAAGGAGATTATGCGTCAAGTACAAGAACTGCTCGACAAAGGTTATATACGCGAATCCCTTAGTCCTTGTGCTGTTCCTATCATTTTAGTGCCGAAAAAGGATGGTACGTCGCGTATGTGCGTTGATTGTAGAGGCATTAATAATATTACTATTCATTATCGTCATCCTATTCCTAGGCTAGATGATATGCTTGATGAATTGAGTGGCTCTACAATATTCTCCAAAGTTGATTTGCGTAGTGGATACCATCAAATTCGTATGAAATTGGGAGATGAATGGAAAACAACATTAAAATTAAGTTTGGATTATATGAGTGGTTAGTCATGCCTTTTGGGTTAACTAATGCACCTAGTACTTTCATGAGATTAATGAACAAAGTTTTACGTGCTTTCATTGGACGATTTGTGGTAGTTTACTTTGATGAAATATTGATTTATAGCAAATCTTTGGAGGAACATTTGGAACATTTACGTGTTGTTTTTATTGCTCTACGTGATGCACGTTTGTTTGGTAACCTTGGAAAGTGCACCTTTTGCACCAATCGAGTATCTTTTCTTGGCTATTTTGTTACTCCCCAGGGAATTGAAGTTGATAAAGCCAATATTGAAGCTATTGAGAGTTGGCCGCAGCCCGAAACGGTCACACAAGTGAGAAGTTTCCTTAGCCTTGCAGGTTTCTATAGGCGTTTTGTGAGAGATTTTAGCACCATTGCTGCACCTCTCAACGAGCTTACAAAGAAGGATGTGCCTTTTGTTTGGGGTACCGCACAGGAAGAAGCCTTCACGGTATTGAAAGATAAGTTGACACATGCTCCTTTACTCCAACTTACAGATTTTAATAAGAATTTTGAGCTTGAATGTGATGCTAGTAGAATTGGATTAGGAGGTGCGTTATTACAAGATGGCAAACATGTTGCATACTTTTCTGAAAAATTGAGTGGGCCTAGTCTGAACTATTCTACTTATGATAAAGAATTATATGCTCTTGTTCGGACCTTAGAAACATGGCAACATTATTTATGGCCCAAGAAATTTGTTATACATTCTGCTCATGAATCTTTGAAACACATTAAAATTCACGCAAAACTGAACCGTGGACATGCTAAATGGTCTGAATTCATTGAGACTTTCCCTTATGTCATTAAACACAAGAAGGGTAAAGAAAATGTTATTGCTGATGCATTGTCTCGTCATTATACTATGCTTTCACAACTTGACTTTAAAATATTTGGTTTGGAGACCATCAAAGATCAATATGTGCATGATGCTGAATTTAAAGATGTATTGCAGAATTTTAAGGAAGGGAGAACTTGGAACAAGTTCGTTCTTAACGATGGATTTGTGTTTCGTGCTAACAAGCTATGCATTCCAGCTAGCTTCCTTCGTCTTTTGTTGTTGCAGGAGGCGCATGGAGGAGGATTAATGGGACACTTTGGCGTTAAGAAGACGGAGGATATACTTGCTACACATTTCTTTTGGCCAAAGATGAGACGTGATGCCGAGCGTTTTGTTCCTCGCTGCACTACATGTCAAAAAGCTAAGTCACGACTCAATCCTCATGGTTTATATATGCCTTTGCCTGTACCTAGTGTTCCTTGGGAGGATATATCTATGGACTTTGTTTTAAGTTTACCTCGAACAAAGAAGGGGAGGGATAGCATATTTGTTGCCGTGGATAGATTTTCGGAAATGGCACACTTTATACCATGTCATAAAAGCGATGATGTTGTTAATGTTGCTGATTTGTTCTTTCGTGAAATTATTCGCTTGCATGGTGTGCCAAATACCGTTGTTTCAGATCGTGATACTAAATTTCTTAGCCACTTTTGGAGATGTTTATGGGCTAAGTTGGGGACTAAACTTCTTTTTAGTACTACTTGCCACCCCCAAACTGATGGACAAACTGAAGTAGTCCATAGAACATTGTCTACTATGCTTAGTGCTGTTTTGAAGAATAATAAGAAAATGTGGGAAGAATGCTTGCCTCATACTGAATTTGCTTATAATCATTCATTGCATTCTACTACTAAGATGTGCCCTTTTGAAATTGTGTATGGTTTCCTACCTCATGCACCTATTGATTTGTTGCCTCTTCCATCTTCGGAGAAGGTTAATTTTGATGCTAAAGAACGTGCTGATTTGATTTTAAAAATGCATGAGTTAACTAAGGAAAACACTGAGCTAAGGGTAGAAAACATGTTGTGTTTGCACGTGGAGATCTTGTTTGGTTACATTTGCGTAAGGACAGATTTCCTAATTTGCGGAAATCAAAGCTAGTGCCACGTGCTGATGGTCCTTTTAAGGTGTTAGAAAAAATAAATGATAATGCATATAAACTTGAGCTGCCTGCAGATTTTGGGGTTAGTCCCACTTTTAACATTGCATATTTGAAACCTTATTTGGGTGAGGAAGACGAGCTTTCGTCGAGGACGACTTTATTTCAAGAAGGGGAGGATGATGAGGACATCAATACCATTGTTACACCCATAGCCCCTGTTGCTATACATACTGGACCAATTACTAGAGCTCGCGCACGCCAATTGAATTATCAGGTACTTTCGTTTCTTGGTAACAATTCTAATGTTCATGAGAATATGATGCTGCGTAAATTGGATACATTTGTTTTGCTTACAAATGAAGGGCCTAGCTTGGACAAGAAAGATGAACCTTGGAGCAAGTTCAAGCATGAATATGATGGCATGCGCAAGGGGAACAAGAACGGAGTTACAAGTGATGATTCCAGGACTTTGAAGCCACCATAATGAGTGCATGAAGACTTGGACGAAATATACAAGATGCCACTTCATAAATTTCGTCCAGAGGCTATTCCTGGTGCTGCGCCACCTTATTTTTGGGCCAGGCCCATGTAATTTCGAAATACTTGATTATAGGCAGTTTTTAGAGTCCGTATGTGTGAGGAAACTAGAGTTAGGGTTGGTTTCGGACCCCTCCTCCAGGGGCCACGAGATTGCCCCTCTGTTCTCCATATATATAGCCCTTAGGGCATCGTTTAGACTTTGGGTTTTGTTTAGATTAAAAGTTCGCCATAGCTACAACTTCGCGTACTTCGTTTGTGTCCAGTGACTAGACCAAGACGTCACAGAACCCCACTTTGATCAATAAAGCTTTCATCTTATATTCACAATATCCAGATTGCAATCTCAGTTTCTTGCTTGTTCTTTGTTTGCTCGCAGGAAACAGGCCCTCGTGGTCAGGTTGATCGTGCTCCAGCATGGTCAATAACCCCTCGGAGTTGGTTTAGCGATTGCTAAGGCGCGACGTCCTCGCACGTTCGTTGTTGGATCGTCAAAGTCGACTTCCTCTAAAACGATAGCCACCATCTCATCGAAAGACGGAACACCTTTGCCTCTATCATCATGAGAGGAGCAAGCACATAGATAACTGGTTCCACCACATCTGGGAGTGCATTGAGGAAGGGATGATCGAAGTTCAGCACGTGAACACAAAGGAGCAGCTTGCCGACAGTCTCAAGAAGTCCCTCGGTCAATAGAAGTTCATCGAGATGAGGAACAAAGTCAGAGTACATGAGATGCTGTCAAGCAACAAGGTTATGGAGGTGAATGTAGAAGTTAACCACGTTGCCTCAGTACACGTAGGATTAGGAAAAGGAGTAAGTATGAGTCCTAGTAGCATTAGGATTCCTAGTCCTAGTCTATTTGCATAGTCCCTTACGGACGTGTATAAAAAGCATCCCGGGGTGTTCCTTGTAACCAGAAAATCGGATCGAAGCAATAAAGGGAAAAAGTCTAGGAGCAACACGCCCCTGTGGCAATAAAAATTACATCGTTCAATTTTTCCATTCGCTCCGCTGAAACGAGAGATCGATCCTGTCCTAGCTAGTCAAACCAAGTTTGTGCACGTACATTCCTAGACATGTGTACGTGCACTGTTCTTGAAGATCACTCAAGTTGCCTGCTTGCTAGCTTCGAAGCTAGCTTGGCGCGTAGGCGTGAGCGTCTCTGGGTGATTTGATCTAGTGGTGTTCAAAAGCCGAGGTCTCCTCATGAGCACAAGTGGAAACATCACATGGAGAATATTGACAATATCCAAAAGAAAGCATATTTGGAACAAATGTGATCATGGCATGGCATAGTAGATGAATTGTGCAAATCATGTAAAGGAAACATGGCAATATCATCGCATGAAAAGCAAAATCCAATGACCATCATCTCGGCATCTATGCCATAAGTGAAAATGGGGTTTATTTTAATGGGGCATGCATAGTTACTATGTTGAGATTGAAATGATTCAATATGGGAGATCTCACTCATAGCATATGACAAGTTTAATGGATTTTCAAACATAATGTGACCAATAGAATTTTCACAAGATATCCTATGGAGCATAACATCACAACTAGGAAAATCAACATGCTCATCATCATATTCATCATAAATGGGTGGCATATCAAAACAAGGCATAGTATGCGATGAATCTATAAGATGGTCAAGATCATGCAAGAAATCATTTGTAAGATAGTCCACTAGTGGGACAAGATAAGCACCATCACCTATGTTACCTTTGGAGCATCGCTCATGTGTTGTAGGTGAGGTGTCGAAGACCAAGTCGTGGTCATCTTCATCTTGATGGAACCATGTGGGGGTGCATCCTTGTCCACCATGGCCATCGTCATCTCCATTGGAGGTATGGGATCATCGAGGATAGGCATGTCCTCACGTAGGAGACCTTGCACCAAAAGGGAAAACACACTCGGAGTACAGGGTAAGTCGTTAGAAATCATAGTGGCCTCACATGCCGTGTCAACTACCTCATTCACTAAGTGTTGTGGCTCACTCACTCCCGTAAGATACTCTCACTCATATTATTGGTGGAGTCACTCAAATGTCTCTCAACCTTGCATAGGACATGTGGCATGCTCTGATGAGGACATGACCACCTTGGATACGACCAAAAATATTGCATACATGCATATTTGTCAGGTGATTTCTAGTGCAAACTATTCAATAATCTACTTATGTTATCCAGAACAAGAATACTTCACACACTTTTGTGTTTTGTCTAATTGTAGGTGTATGGGACATTTGTACAATCCACATATAAAGATAAGGGAAAAGGAGAAGTTTAGGTCCTGTTCAAAAAGTCCTCTCACGTCACTTTTGGGCCAAGAGAAGATAGAGTCCAAGTCTCTCACGTTCTGGATTCAGACTCGGACCACACAGACACACCTGACTCAAAACGTCAACAACTTTTTCAAACGGACTCCAAATTGGGTGATTCATTTTTCATTGGAAAGTAGATTTCGTGCTCTTTCCAATCCAATTGGAATCACCTTCGAATTCGTCCGGAGCATTGAGATATCGGTGAAACAATATGACGCTGCAGCAGAATCCGAGTCAAACAACAAGTCCAAAGGTGTTGCACCACCTCCACTTGGGGCCATGAGCCTTGTATGACCTAGGGTTAGTTTTAGGCTGCCTTGGGACGTCCTTCCACCTCCTTGGCCGCCACCCCTTGCTCCTATATAAGTAGATCCATCTAGTAGATTTTTCCTTGGGTTTTGTTTAGATTAAAGTTCGCCATAGCTGCAACTTCGCGTACTTCGTTTGTGTTCAACGGCTAGACAAAGGCGTCACAGAACCCCACCTTTGATCAATAAAGCTTTCCTCTTATATTCACAATATCCAGATTGCAATCTTAGTTTCTTGCTTGTTCTTCATTTGCCTGCAGGAAACAGACCTTCGTTGTTAGGTTGATCATGCTCCGGCATGGTCAATAACCTCTCGGAGTTGGTTTAGCGATTGCTAAGGCGCGACGTCCTCGCACGTTCGTAGTTGGATCATCAAAGTCGACTCCCACCAAAACGATAGCCACCATCTCATCGAAAGACGGGACACCTTTGCCTCTATCATGCTCTCATGTGTGGGGCTAGTGGTGGTCACACTCATCCTCTCATAGGAAATGTAGTCAAAGTCACATATGGTGGAGTAACAAATATCACTCATGGTGGGGTGGCTCCCCTCACATGGGAATTGGGGCATCTCATCATATGTGGGTGTCGGAGAGATGTAGGTGCAAACGTCTCCATGCTCAACTCCTATCGCCGCCATGGTTGAAGGGATATAGTCCCATGCTCAACCTCCTCGTCCATATCGCCTCCAAAGATGAATGCAGTAGTGATGCGGTGCATACCAAGGTCATCCCATGGACCTATCATCGTCTCACCAAGTGCATATAATGAGGACATCAATACCATTATCACACCCATAGCACCTGATGAGGACATCAATACCACTGTTATACCCACAGCCCTTGCTACTATACATACTGGACCAATTACTAGAGCTCGCGCACGCCAATTAAATTATCAGGTACTTCCGTTTCTTGGGAATGATTCTAATGTTTATGAGAATATGATGCTGCCTTAATTGGATACATTTGTTCTGCTTACAAATGAAGGGCCTGACATGGATAAGAGGGATGAACACTGGAGCAAGACCAAGCATGGAGATGATGGCATGCGCAAGGGGATCAAGAACGTTGTTACAAGTGATGATTTCAGGACTTTGAAGCCACCATAAGGAGTGCATGAAGCCTTGGACGAAATATACAAGATGCCACTTCGTAAATTTCGTCCATAGGCTATTCTAGGTGCTGCATCACCTTATTATTGGGCCAGGCCCATGTATTTTTGAAATACTTAAGTATAGGTCGTTTTTGGAGTCCGTATGTGTGGGGAAACAAGAGTTAGGGTTAATTTCGGACCCCTCCTCCAAGGGCAACAAAATTTCCCCCTCTCTCCTCCATACATACATCCCTTAGGGCATCATTTAGACTCTGGGTTTTGTCTAGATTAAAAGTTCGACATAGCTGCAACTTCACGTACTTCGCTTGTGTCCAACGACCAGACCAAGACGTCACAGAACCCCACCTTCATTAATAAATCTTTCCTCTTTTGTTCGCAATATCCAGATTGCAATCTCAGTTTCTTGCTTGTTCTTAGTTTGCTCGCAGGAAATAGACCTTCATGGTCAGGTTGATCGTGCTCCGGCGTGGTCAATAACCCTCGGAAGTTGGTTTAGCGATTGCTAAGCGGCGACGTCCTCGCACGTTCGTAGTCGGATCATCAAAGTCGACTCCCACAGAAAACGATATATACCTCATCGAAACATCAGGACTCCTTCGCCTCTATCAGCACCTGCTGCTATACATACTGGACCAATTACTGGAGCTCGCACACGCCAATTGAAATACCAGGTACTTTCCTTTCTTGGTAATGATTCTAATATTCATGAGAATATGATGCTGCCTAAATTGGATACATTTGTTTTGCTACAAATGAAGGGCCTAGCTTGGACAAGAAAGATGAACCTTGGAGCAAGTTCAAGCATGGAGATGATGGCATGTGCAAGGGGAACAAGAATGAAGTTTCTAGTGATGATTTCAGTACTTTGAAGCCACCATAATAAGTGCATGAAGACTTGGATGAAATATACAAGATAACACTTCCTAAATTTCATCCAGAGGCTATTATAGGTGTTGCGCTGCCTTATTATTGGGCCAGGCCCATGTAATTTTGAAATACTTGAGTATAGGCTGTTTTTAGGGTCTGAATGTGTGGGGAATCAAGACTTAGGGTTGGTTTCGGACTCCTCCTCCAAGGGCCACGAAATTTCCCCCTCTTCCTCCATATATACAGCCCTTAGGGCACCGTTTAGACTTTGGGTTTTGTTTAGATTAAAAGTTCGCCATAGCTGCAACTTCGCGTACTTCATTTGTGTTCAACGACAAGACCAAAATGTCACAGAACCCCACCTTGATCAATAAAGCTTTCATCTTATATTCCCAATATCCAGATTGCAATCTCAGTTTCTTGCTTGTTCTTCATTTGCTTGCAGGAAATAGACCCCCATGGTCAGGTTGATCGTGCTCCAGCGTTGTTAACAACCTCTCGGAGTTGGTTTAGCGATTTGATGAGGACATCAATACCATTGTTACACCTAGAGCCCCTGCTACTATACATACTAGACCGATTACTAGAGTTTGCGCACGCCAATTAAATTACCAGGTACTTTCGTTTCTTGGTAAAGATTCTAATGTTCATGAGAATATGATGCTTCCTAAATTGGATACATTTGTTTTACTTACAAATGAAGGGCCTAGCATGGAGAAGGATGAACATTGGAGCAAGGAAAAGCATGGAGATGATGGCATGCGCAAGGGAAACAAGAACGGAGTTTCAAGTGATGATTTCAGGACTTTGAAGCCACCGTAATGAGTGTTTGAAGGCTTGGACGAAATATACAAGATGCCACTTCACAAATTTCGTCCAGAGCTATTATAGGTGATGCATCACCTAATTATTGGGCCAGGCCCATGTAATTTCGAAATACATAAGTATAGGTTGTTTTTAGAGTCCGTATGTGTTGGGAAATAAGAGATAGGGTTGGTTTCGGACCCCTTCCCCAAGGGCCATGAAATTCCCCCCTCTTCCTACATATATACAACCCTTAGGGCGTCGTTTAGACTTTGGGTTTTCTTTAGATTAAAAGTTCGCCATAGCTGCAACTTCGCGTACTTCGTTTGTGTTCAACGACCAGACCAAGACGTCATAGAACCCCACCTTGATCAATAAAGCTTTCATCTTATATTCGCAATATCCAGATTCAAACTCAGTGGTATCATATTATGGTGAATAACCTCTCGGAGTTGGATTAGCGATTGCTAAGGCGCGACGTCCTCGCACGTTCGTAGTCGGATCGTCAATGTCTACTCCACCAAAACAATAATCACCTTCTCATCGAAAGACGGGACACCTTTGCCTCTATCAAGTGGTATCATATTTCCAGGTTGCTCGGGGAGTTTCGTAGTTTAGATCGAGTTTGTTCTTCATACCTACAGTCCACGAAAAAGCCAAAAAAAATTAGAGTTAGTTCATCATATCCGAACCAATCTGAGCCTTTTAAATAATATCTTTAGGGTTTTGCATTGTTGAATTTATGGTTGCATCATCGTGTTAGTTGCTGGTCTTAGTGTCTAGTCCTTTAGAGTTTAGAGTTCAGTTCACAAGTTTCACGCCGCCGCCGCATCATCGTCATCACCGTTGCAATATACCACCATCATCGTCACCGTTACCATATACCACCATCGTCATCACCGCTGCCATATACCACCATCGTCATCACCGCTGCCATATACCACCATCGTCATCACCGTTGCCATAAACCACATATCCACTGCCATCACGATAATCTGAGTCGACCTCCATCACAAATTCATCACCAGTCTGTGTTCCACCGCCCTACATATATCCGCCACAAGTCTGAATTTTCACCAGATTCATCTCCCACCACAGGTTGCTCGATAGTTACAGTTTAAAAAAAACTAAGTCTGGAAAATTCTGGCTACGCAGTTTTTAGACCATTTGTAGACGAGCAAAAAAAAGAGGAAAAAAGTGTAAAAACATTTGAAAAAAGAGAAAAAATTCAGAGTGTGCTCCTTCCTTGTTTACGTGCAGCGCCGTGATTTTGTTAGTGTTCTAGGCTCGCGTCTCTAGCACGGTCCAGGCTAGGACCAGCACAGTACTGTTCTTGAGCATTTATTCAACATTGCATCTCTGAATTGATTATTGCTGACATTTTTGCTACCATATCATAAGCCTTCCCAGCTCCACATACATCTACGTCGTGCATTTGACACCACCTGATAATCGCTCTGTCCAAGCTTTGAGAGTTTTGACTACAACGGTTGCCGTTCACCACTTGCTGCTGGGTAAGAACTGGTAAGAATTGGAGATTCACTTGACGGATTTGTGACACGCCCCCACTACCACCACCATTTCGTAGTACTCTATAGGATCATATTCTTGTGTGTTTCTATTGCTGCTAACCATGGCAGGATCACAAGAGGATGAGAGTGATTGGGAGAACATGAGAAACAAACAACTACATGATACATTTCAGCAAATGACGAGTGGACAGGTGCAATATGTGCTAAAGAGATCTGAAGAGGCCATGGAGAAGATAGATGGCATTGAGAAGACGTTCGAAACAATGCTTGATAACAAGCTTAATGAATTGCTCGCACGTCTTCAACAACCACCGCCAGCTGCACCTGTCACACCTCTACAATAAGAACAACAACAACAACAACAACATCGCCTTCCAAATCAAGTGGGACGAGCACTGTGCGTTCCCCTTGAGCCTAGACAAAATTCTGGTGTTGGTGCTACTGCTGTTGATGCTTCTGTAGCTCCTACTGCTACTGCAGAGGTGGAGGACTATTACGAGGATGATGTTGATCAAAATCAAAACTACGTGCAACCACTAGCAGGTCGACCTCAGGCATATAATCGCAACGGTAGGTCTGCACCACCACCATAGGTACGAGATCATGACCATCTTCCTAAATTAAAATTGAATATTCCACCATTCGAGATTTGATATGTTCCTAATATCTATTCTTGTGTGCTTCTATTGCTGTTAACCATGGAAGGATCACAAGTGGATGAGAGTGATTGGGAGAACATGACAAACAAACAACTACATGATACATTTCAGCAAATGATGAGTGGACAGGTGCAATATGTGCTAAAGAGATCTGAAGAGGCCATGGAGAAGATAGATGGCATTGAGAAGACGTTCGAAACAATGCTTGATAACAAGCTTAATGAATTGCTCGCACGTCTTCAACAACCACCGCCAGCTGCACCTGTCACACCTCTACAATAAGAACAACAACAACAACAACAACATCGCCTTCCAAATCAAGTGGGACGAGCACTGTGCGTTCCCCTTGAGCCTGGACAAAATTCTGGTGTTGGTGCTACTGCTGTTGATGCTTCTGTAGCTCCTGCTGCTACTTCAGAGGTGGAGGACTATTACGAGGATGATGTTGATCAAAATCAAAACTACGTGCAACCACCAGCAGGTCGACCTCAGGCATATAATCGCAACGGTAGGTCTGCACCACCACCATAGGTACGAGATCATGACCATCTTCCTAAATTAAAATTGAATATTCCACCATTCGAGATTTGATATGTTCCTAATATCTATATTACTTGGGAGTTAGAAACTGAACAACATTTTACATGTTTACAATGTGCCGAGGAAAGACGTGTTGCTGCTGCGGTTTGTGCTTTCACTAGTTTTGCATGTGTTTGGTGGTCTGAACATTGTAGATTATATCTTGTTCTAGCTACTTGGGCTGCTTTGAAAACTGCTATGCGTACTCGTTGGGTTCCAACATATTATCAACGTGAATTGCTTCAAAAATTGTAGCGTTTAAGACGAGAAAAAAATTATGTAGAAGAATATTATCAGGAATTACAAACTGGCATGATTAGATGTGGTATTCTCTAGGAGAATGAAGCTATGCTTGCACGTTTTATGGGTGGATTAAATAGAGAGATTCATACCATTCTAGAGTGTAAGGAGTATAATAATATCACTTGTTTATTCCATCTTGCTTGTAAAGCTGAACGTGAAGTGGAGGATCGACAGACATTGGCACGAACTAACTTTTCTGCAGATCGACATGCATCATGGACACCGCGTGCATCTTCTACTTGCACTGTACCAAAAACTCCATCAAGTGCCACCACCAGCCGTGATACAAGAAAGCAGGCACAACCACCATTATCTGCAAGAGCACACCTGCCGGGCCTACACAGAGCTCTTCTTCTTCCATGGCATCAACAGGGCACACACGTGATATTATTTGTTGTTGTTGTAAAGGAAGAGGTCATTATGCGATAGAATGCAAATCTGAGCATGTGATGATTGCTAATGAGAATGGTGGGTATGAGTTCGCTAGTGACTATGATGAGTAGACTTTGGCTCTTATTACACGTGAAGAACATGGTGGAGATGATTCTGAACATGAGACGCACTACATTTCTCCTGAAGATGCTGACGGGTATGAATGTTTAGTTTCTCAACGTGTTTTGAGTGTGCGGGTCACATAAGCTGAGCAAAATCAGAGGCATAATTTGTTGCATACAAAGGGGGTTGTGAAGGAACGTTCTATTCGTGTCATCATAGATGGAGGGAGCTGCAACAACTTGGCTAGCATGAAGATGGTTGAGAAGCTATCTCCCACCACAAGACCACATCCACATCCTTACTACATCCAATGGTTCAACAACAGCGGCAAGGTTAAGGTAACACGTACTGTTCCTGTGCATTTTAGTATCTCTACATATGCTGGTTATGTTGATTGTGATGTGGTACCCATGCATGCATGATCGTTATTACTTGGTAGACCATGGCAATTTGATAAAAATTCCTTACACCATGGTATAAAGAATCAGTATGCTCTTGTTCATAAGGATAAACATATTACTTTGCTTCCTATGTCTCCTGATTCCATTTCAAAGATGATATTAATAGAGCTACTATAGCAAAATAGGAGAAAAATACAAGTGAAAATCAGATTGTGGCAAAAGAATTTGAGAAACAAATGAAGCCTAATAATAAACCATCTAGTGTTGCTTCTGAAATTAAATTGAAAAGTGCACGTTTACTTGCCACCAAATCTGATATTAATGAGCTAGATTTCAGCAAATCTGTTTGCTATGCTTTTGTGTTCAAAGAGGCATTATTTTCATTCGAGGACGTGTCTTCCTCTTTGCCTCCTGCTATCACTAACATTTTGCAGGAGTTTGCTGACGTCTTTCCACAAGACGTGCCACCGGTATTACCACTTATTTGAGGGATTGAACATCAGATTGACTTAATTCCTGGTGCATCCCTACCTAACCGTGCACCATATCGTACCAATCCAGAGGAGACTAAGGAGATTATGCGTCAAGTACAGGAGCTGCTCGACAAAGGTCATATACAAGAATCTCTTAATCCTTGTGTTGTTCCTATTATACTAGTGCCAAAAAAGGATGGTACATCGCGTATGTGTGTTGATTGTAGAGGCATTAATAATGTTACTATTCGTTATCGTAATCCTATTCCTAGGCTAGATGATATGCTTAATGAATTGAGTGGCTATACAATATTCTCCAAAGTTGATTTGCGTAGTGGATACCATCAAATTCATATGAAATTGGGGGATTAATGGAAAATAACATTTAAAACTACGTTTGGATTATATGAGTGGTTAGTCATGCCTTTTGGGTTAACTAATGCACCTAGTACTTTCATGAGATTAATGAACGGAGTTTTATGTGCTTTCATTGGATGATTTGTGGTAGTCTATTTTGATGATATACTGATTTATAGCAGATCTTTGGAGGAACATCTGGAACATTTATGTGCTATTTTTATTGCTCTACGTGATGCATGTTTGTTTGGTAACCTTGGGAAGTACACCTTTTGCACCGACCGAGTATCTTTCCTTGGCTATGTTGTTACTCCACAGGAAATTGAAGTTGCTAAAGCCAAGATTGAAGCTATTGAGATTTGGCTGCAGCCCAAAACGGTCACACAAGTGAGGAGTTTTCTTGGCCTCGCTGGTTTCTATAGGTGTTTTGATGCGGAGCATCCCAGATCATCCCCATGGACGCACCTACACCTCCAATGACACCGCTTGGACCAATGACACAAGCCCGAGCCAAGGCTATCGAAGGTAAGGTGAACTCACTCCTCTCCGAACTTCCACTATCTATGCATGAGACATGGCTACTACCTAAGTCCGAGGTGTTGTGCATGATTAGGCACCAAGAGGACCCTCACGAAGATGCGCATGAAGGCATGCAAGTCCCCAAGTCCACGAATGAGGAGAACCAACGAAAGGAGCCAAGAACATCTCCCAGGCCCCGGACATCCGCCCCCTGGAGCGTCATCCACTACAGCAGCACAGCCGCCAGAAGCTACAGGCCCCGGACATACGGCCTCAACAGCCCGGACATCCGGCCTCTCCCGAGCCCCCGGACATCCGGCCACCAACCCGGCAATCCGGCCCCTTCGAACCCGAGAGGAAAAAATGCCACCACTCCAGCCCGGATATCCAGCCTTCCCAGCCCGAACATCCGGTGTCACCTGAAAGCCCGGACATCCGGCCCGACCAATCCGGACATCCGGCCTCCCTTGTCTGCGCACAGTGAAGGGACGAGGCCCGTGTATCCCTTCTCCCCCCTAGACTATATATCAATGTTGGGGATATCGCTTATCGGGAAATTATCGGTCGACCTATGATAAGGGGTAAATCGGCCAGTTTATCGGCATGTCGGCCAATTTATCGCCAGATCGGTTGATTTATCGGTCGATTTATCTTATCGGCCAGACCACGAGAAGCAATAAATCGGACAATTTATCGGAATATCGGAAGATATCTTGAACAGTGCTATATATACTACACCTCGCCCAACTTTCTAGGGTTAGCAAAGGTTTAGCTCATGTTTGTGTG
Source organism: Triticum urartu (assembly GCF_003073215.2). Taxonomy (NCBI): domain Eukaryota; kingdom Viridiplantae; phylum Streptophyta; class Magnoliopsida; order Poales; family Poaceae; genus Triticum; species Triticum urartu. Next base: position 278,996,793 of record NC_053024.1, on the reverse strand, counting down.
ACAGCTTTTCTCATCCACTTGGTTACCTTCTCCACGGAGATTCGAGCCTCCATCGGAGAAGATCCCCCAAGCAGATTCAAGACCCCTCTTTAGGGAAGAACTCAAGACCTCCTCACGGAGAAGACCGGCTACCCTTGTATCGTCCTTAGTTGTCCGTGGATTGTGTATCTTCTCTTATGTATTCGAGGATCTAGCACTTGTGTGACATGTTCTTGTTAGTTTGAGTGTTCCTCTTGTGTTTCCCCTTGTGTTTTCCCTCGTTTCCCACCACGTGTTCTTCATGTTCTTCGCGGGATCCTCTCCTTTCGTGAAAGATCAGCCGATTAGGGTTCTACCCTACATCATCTTGGTACCATGAGCCTTGTTGATCACGATTTAGGAGCCTCCCCTTTGTGTTTCTAGCCTTGTTTTGTTGTTTTCGTCCTAATTCGAAAATTCCCCACCAAAAATAGTCCCAATTTTTTGTTATTTGTTGGTGTGTTGAGATTTTGTTGGTTTGGATCCGTGGATTTGCTTTGTTTTGAGTGGATCTAGCTTCCCATCCATTTCCCCCAATTTCCATCCACAAATTCCTCCGAATTTCGCCCGGATTTGACCTCTCCACGCGGTGTTCATCCCGTTCATCCTCGGATCCAGAGCCCGGACATCCAGCCCGTTAAGCCCGGACATCCGGCCTTCCACCCGGACATCCGACCCCTGGCAGCAACATCTCCATCCACCGCCCCGTTTTCTGTCCATTTTTCACCAAATTTTGTTCCGGTGCCCACCATATACCACATATCCTTCTGCATACCTCCACCACTTCCGCATAGCCCAACCATTTTGGACCGTTTCGCTCTCCGACACATTTTCTACTTTGAGGTTTGAGAATTTGAGTTGCGGTACTATATCCTTTTGTGTTTTGGCTATCTAGGTACGGTTCGACATCGACATCATCGCCGCTCATCTTCGCCACGGACGCGTCATCAAAAACGACCACCTCCACTACATCTTGGTATTCGTGCCACCATTTTGACACCATACCGGAAGCAAGACCGGTAACCTCATCTTGGTATTGGACATATCATTCTTGCCATTACATTGATAGCCATCATAGCCTTACTCCTTTGCGTTGCTTACCCATCGAGACTAGCCATTGAGTATTGCCCGCAACGAGACCTGTGCACATTAGTGATCATACTTCCCATATCATACATACATCATTGTTGCATATATTGGTATCATCTCTTGTGTCACAAAGTTGTCATCGCATACTCATTTGCTATCTTGGTTCGTCAAGCATTGCATGAGAAAAGAGCTCAAACATAAAAGAGCCAAACAAGCTTTTAAGCAAAGAGGAAAGATAAGCAAAGAGCTTTTAGGCAAGAACCATAGCATCATACAACATTAAGATGGTCATACTCGATCATCTTGGATAATATCATAGCAACACCTTGCATAGAGCATACTTGGGATAAAAGTCGTTGCATTTTTGCTAAGTAGGTTCTGCACAAGTTCTTGTATCCGCCTATTGTGCAAACGTGCTAGCGTCTCTCTAGTGTTGTGCAACAAGAGCATGTTTGTGGATTCCACATTTTGGCTCACCCTTGGTTGCACGACCCCACTTATCTTTTGCGTGTGTGTTTCCGTGTACCTTATATGCTTGATCTATTCTTACATTACATCTTGCGAATCTTTTCCAACATTATTGAAGCTCACGTACAATTGCATCAAATTTTGTGCCACCATCCTAACCAAGCTCCACCAAAAGCTTTTACTTGTGTAGGTGTGAGAAACCGACAAGAGCTAGTACCAATTGTGTTATTTCCTTGTCCTACATTGGAGTGATCCTCGATCCATTTTCAACTTCGGTCAAGGTACATTTGGTACTCGTTCTTCTCTTTCTACCACTCACATTTGTCTTGGAATGATGGATAGACCAAGTACTTCTACCAACCCACTCTTCATGGAGCAAGACGACGACATGAAATCCTTCATCACCAAGAGTCACCTATTTGGTGCACAACATGCTTTGCATCAAGAGCAACAAGCCATGAGTGAATGCATCGACAACCTTGCCACCGACTTGCGACTTTCCGAGCAACGTTCAAGGGACTAGTTCGACCACAAGATCGATGATCACAAGCAAGAGAATGACGCAAGGATGGACGAGATTCGCGCTCTATTGCTCAACCGCTCTTCTTCCACTTCAAGAAGGAGCTGTTCAAGCCGCCACTCCGACTTCACCCTCTCCGGTTCAAGTACACCGACATCGAACACTCTTTGCCGAGCCGCACGCAATGATCGTCCAGCAAGCCTCAATCCCCTATGCGACATCGACTCTCAAGAGCGCCGACAACATCAAACTCAAGAGGTCTTTGCGCTAGCTCGAGAACGGCAACGACAATGACAACATGAAGAGGAAGAGCGAGTGCGTCTACACCAAAATGCTCAATATGCCGAGGCACAACGTCAAGAACAACAACTCCATGACGCTCAAGCACTTGCAGCGCAACAAGCTCTACGTGATTCAAGTCGAGCCGTAGCCGACCGAGGCCGACAAGCCCGTGAACAAGAGGAAGCACTTCGCGAAGAAATTCAAGAACGAAGATTTCAAGCTCGCGTGCATCATCAAGTTCCTCCTCGAGCTCGACAAGCTCTTCCACAAGCACGTAAAGAACAACAAGTTCCTCAAGATCATGAAGACAATGGAGATCCTCCATGACAAGAGCAACATGAGGATGACAACCCTCCACGCCAAGAGCACCACGAGTTGAACAATCATCAACAACATGGGCGTCATCATCCCCGACCCCAACACAATGAAGAGAAACGCTCTGGCAAACTCAAGTTCATCATGCCCAAGTTCAACAGAAGCAACGATCCCGAAGAGTACCTTTCATGGGCATTGAAAGTTGACAAGATCTTCCGTTTGCACAATTATGAATAAGAGAAGAAGATCGCGATGGCATCCCTTGAGTTTCAAGACTATGTCCTCATTTGGTGGGAACAAGTCATAGAGCACCGAGAGGCAAGAGGTGAACCACCAATCACTACTAGGGCGCAAATGAAGGATGTCATGAGAGCACGCTTCGTACCTACCTACTACAACCGCGACCTCTTCAAGAAACTCCAACAACTCAAGTAAGGAACCAAAGAGCGTTGAAGAGTACTACAAGGAGATGGAAATTGCAATGATATGACCCAATGTCACAGAAGATGATGAGCAAACAATGGCACGTTTCTTGAATGGACTCAATCATCCCATCAAGAAGATCGCCGTCTTCCAACCATACTCAAATCTCATCGAGCTAGTGCACCAAGCCACCAAAGCGGAATGCCAAGTGCAAGATGATTTCAAGTATGCCGAGTTCTCATCCAAGTCCTACGGCTTCTCCAACAACCAAGCTTCAACGACTCCAACACCGACTACAAAGCCTTCTACTACCAACATCGACAAGTTGAGTTCCAAGAAAGTTTCGTCAACTCCAAGTCATCCTCCTAATACGAGCAACTTCAAGCCGAGAGCTTCATCATCATCAACCCCAACTTATGAGACCGTCAAGACGAGTTCCTTCAAGTGTTTCACTTGCGGAGGCCGAGTCCACAAGTCCTATGAGTGCACCAAGAAGCGAACCATGGTCTTCAACGATGATGGCACTTATGACTCCATGAGTGAAGGCGAAATGGAAGCCCTTGAGTAAGTCTCCATGCACCGCCAAGTGAACAATGAAGAAGAACAAGTCTTTTGTGATGAAGATTCAAGTCCCACCCTTGTTGTCTCCAAGGTTTTGACTCTCCAACATCACCAAGAAGAAGACCACCGATGCCACATATTCCACACAAAGGCCGACATCAATGGACGATCCGTCAAGGTCATCATTGATGGAGGGAGTGATGTAGGGTAGAACCCTAATCGCCCGATCTTTCACGAAAGGAGCGAGATCCCGCGATGAACGCGAATAACATGAGGAGGGAAACGAGGGAAATCACAAGGGGAAACACAATAGGAACACTCAAACTAACAAGAACAAGTCACAAAGTGCTAGATCCTCGGATACATAGGGTTCACACGGTACACAATCAACCAAGGACGATACACGGGTAGCCGGTCTTCTCCGTGAGGAGGTCTTGATGTTCTTCCCTAAAGAGGGGTCTTGAATCCGCTTGAAGGATCTTCTCCGGTGGAGGCTCGAATCTCCGTGGAGAAGGTATCCAAGTGGATGAGCGTAGCTCTATCTCTCAAATGAGCTAAACCAACGCTAACCCTAACTAGGAGGATGGGAGGAGTATATATAGTCTAAATCCATGAAAGGGTAAGTGATGAGGGGATACATGGGCCCTAGGCCCGTTCTCTGCGCACAGGCAGAGAAGTAGTACCGGGCGACGGGCGGTAGTACCGCTTAAAGCGGTAGTGCCGCTACCATGGACGGTAGTACCGGACCCGGGTCGTGCGAACACAGGGATTTGTCGGGTTGAGCGGTAGTGGAGCAGATGCCCGGCGGTAGTACCGCTTGGAGGGCTTCAGCAGTATTACCGCTCGCCAGCGGTAGTACCGCTCGTCCTGGCGTGTGCGGCTCCTCTTCAGGCTCTTGACATCCATCTCGCTCCGTAGCTCCTTCCAGGCTAGTTCCTGGGTACCTAATAACACAAGACATCTCCGTTTGAGGTTGTAGCCATGTCTCGAGAGGATCATGTGTAATATCACTAAGGAAGGAAGTCACCTCGTTCTCGAGAGATCTAGCTCTAGCTCATCTCATGGGTCCTCTTGGCTGTTGTTGAGGCGATGGTAGGTCCATGGGGATGACCGTGGGATGCTCCGCATCAGGGAGTTGTCATAATCTCGTGAGCGAAGAACTTTGCTCCAAGCTCCAATTGCCCAAGACGAAGCATCCACATCCATACAAAGTGCAATGGCTTAGCGACTCCGGCATCATCCAAGTCGAGCACCGAGTACAAGTCTCCTTAAAAATTGGCGCCTACGAAGACACCTTGGAGTGCGACGTCATTCCAATGACCGTTTGCCATCTTCTCCTTGGACGCCCATGGCAATTCGATAGAGGAGTCGTCCACAATGGCCGAACGAATCACTACATCTTTAAGATGAAGGGAAAGGAGTACGTTCTCCGTCCAATGTCGCCAAGTCAAGTGATCCCCGGCAAGCAAGCCACCCATCGTGGAGATCATAGTGAGAGAGCGAGCATCCATAATGAGAGTGAGCGCAAGCCCAAATCGAACACCTCCACGGTGAGCGAAAAAAAGAACCTAGTCCTATTTTCCACCAAAATTGAGATAAGAGGAGTGTGTGAGAAGCCATCTAGTGTCCTACACTACGTCCTCGTGCGCAAGGACAATGCACCACAAACTAACACTTCTCACACTCTCCTCTAGTCTTGTCTTCTCTTTTGCAGGAATTTCAAGATGTTTTCCCCGATGAGCTACCTCCGGGTATACCTCCTCTACGAGGCATTGTGATGCAGAGCATCCTATGATCATCCCCATGTACACTACGACTTCTCCCCAAGCACCTAGTGCCCATATGTTGAGACCTCAAGCATACGCCATTGGACACAAGGTGAACTTGCTCCTTTCCGAATCTTCCCTTTCCGCATGTAAGACACGGATGCTACCTCAAGCGCGGACCTTGTGCATACTCAGGTCCATCCGAGGAAACCATGGAGAGCCTACAGGCCAAGGCCAAGTGCGTGCGGGAGAGAGGGAAGGAGAGCCAGCTGCTATAGCCCGAGCAGTACTACCGCCCACACCAAGCGGTACTACCGCTGAAGGCCCGCAAGCGGTACTACCGCTGAACACTCACTCCACTGCCGCTCAGCCCGACAAATTCCCGTGTTCGCATGACTCGGGCCCGGTACTACCGCCTGTCAAAGCGGTACTACCGCCCGATGTCCAGTACTACCGCCCTGCCTGTGCGTAGAGAACGGGCCAACGGCCCATGTATCCCCCCTCTCACTTAACCCTTCGTGGGCTTAGACTATATATACTCCCTCTCATCCTCCTAGTTAGGGTTAGCATTGGTTTAGCTCATTTGAGAGATAGAGCTACGCTTATCCACTTGGATACCTTCTCCATGGAGATTCGAGCCTCCACCGGAGAAGATCCTTCAAGCAGATTCAGGACCCCTATTTAGGGAAGAACATCAAGACCTCCTCACGGAGAAGACCGGCTACCCGCGTATCGTCCTTGGTTGATTGTGTACCGTGTGAACCCTATGTATCTAAGGATCTAGCACTTTGTGACTTGTTCTTGTTAGTTTGAGTGTTCCTCTTTTGTTTCCCCTTGTGATTTCCCTCGTTTCCCTCCTCGTGTTCTTCATGTTCATCGCGGGATCTCGCTCCTTTCGTGAAAGATCGGGCGATTAGGGTTCTACCTTACATCATCTTGGTATCAGAGCCACGTTGATCACGATTTCGAAGCCTCCTCTCGTTGTTTTCTAGCCTAATTTTGTTGTGTTCTTCCCTAAATTCGAAAATCCCCAGCAAAAATAGCCCCAATTTTTTTTGTGATTTATTGGTTTGACGAAGTTTTGTTGGATTTGATCCATAGATTTTCTTGGTTTCAAGTGGATCTAGCATCTCCCCAATTTTCTCCACTTTCCATCCACGAAATCGCTCGAATTTTGACCACGAAATCATCCTTTTCCGCCTCAAATTCGTCCCGATCCAGTTCTGCGAATTTTCCTGACATGAGCAGTACTACCGCCCCACCAAGCGGTACTACCGCGGAGCTCCACAAGTGGTACTACCGCCCTTCCAAGCAGTACTACCGCCCTACTAAGCGGTACTTCCGCCCCACCCAGTTTTAGCGTTCCGAGTTTCACCGTTTCGACCATAACTTTCACATTCGGAGTCCGATTTTCGTGTTCTTTAGCTTGTTGAGTAGCTATTGACATCCCCCATCCATATACATAGGTTTCAACACCATTTGACTCCATCAAATGTTTGTAACTTTGGCATATTTTCCTAGGGCTTCCACCACATCATCCGCTACACAACCACCGACTTCCGCAACCTAACCAATTTTGTTCCCCATCGCATTAGTGGTTGCTTGAGGAGTGATTTGAGTTTCTTAAGGTGTCTAGGCTACTTAGGGACGGTTGCTTCTTCATCAACCACCACCACCACTTTCGCATAGGCTTACCAACCATGCACTTCTTCCACCCCAACTTAACCCGTATTTTGTTTGCGTTGTGAGTTGTGTCTCCTAAGGTGTTTCGGCTACTTAGGGACCGTGCTTCCAACTCCGACACCGTGTATAGACAACCTTACCCTCCACTTCCACATTGCCTACTCGCAAAACCCATCATTGCATTTCTGCAATCCAATTGAGCTTCCGCAACACCACCACCGCATCCCGCTACCACCATTTGACATTTGAGATTTTGAGTTCGTGTTTTTTCCGTTTCCTAAGGTGTTTTGGCTACTTAGGGACGAGTCTCCATCATCTTGGTATCTCCATCAAGATCACCGCCACTCATCATCACCACAGATAGTAACCTCCATATCTGCTTGGTATCGTGGTATCCCTCCATTGTATATTCCCTTGCCATTGCATTGTTAACCCCTAGCCCATTTTGCGTCACTTCCCTATCGAGACTAGCCATTTGAGTATTGCCGGCAATGTTACTTGTGCACATTAGTGGTCTACACCTTCCATTGCATACATACCATATCATATTGGTATCATATCATCTCGTGTGTCTCAAGTTTGTTCCCGCATATACACAATAGCTATATTGGTTTGTGCATTTCGCAAAGTGGCCATACATATAAAAAAAGCTTTTAAGCAAACAAAAGGAGTGAACAAAGAGCTTGTAAGCAAGTGCCATAGCATCATACCACATTGCATAAGATTGTCATATCCGATCATCTTGGATCATACCACCGGAACATCATATACATATCATACTTGGGATAGAAGTCGTTGCATTTTTGTCTCCTATAGGTTGTGCACAAGTGTCGTATCCGCCTATTGAGCAATCGTGCTAGCATCTCTCTAGAGTTGTGCAACAGGAGCATTTTCCGTGGATTCCACATTTTGAGCTCATTCCTTGGTTGCACGACCCCATTTATCTATCTGTGTGTGTGTTTCCGTGTGCCACATATAGCTATTGGTCTACTTGTTTCATTTGCAAATTTGTGAATCTCTTTCAACATTATTGACTCTTGCTAACATTTCGCATCAAATTTTTGTGCCACTATCCTCATTGAGCTCCACCATAAGCCTTATTTGTGTAGGTGTGAGAAACCGACAAGAATTGGTACCAATTGTGCTATTTCCTTGTCCACATTGGAGTGATCATTGATCCACTTTCAACTTCGGTCAAGGTACATTTGGTATTCGTTCTTCCCTTTCTACCACTCATATTTTTCTCTTGGAGTGATGGATAGGCAAGGCATTTCATCTCCGGTCTTCAACAACAACGACGACATGAACAACTACATCACCAAAGCTTCAATCTTCGATCTACAACGGCAAATGCAAGGCGCATAATCAAGATTGCGAGAGCGCATCAAGAACCTCTCCATCGACATTCGCCACTCCGAAGCGAGGAAATGGGACTACATCGACAACAAGCTTTCCGCGCACAAGGAGGAGCGAGATGAAAGGATGGAGGAGATTCGGACTTTGTTGGCCACATTCTTCCCCTTCATCATCATCAAGGCGGCGGCGAGCAAGTCAATCATCTTCGGAGTGCCCAAGCGACACAAGCGCAAGTCGTCCACATGTCACCTCCAAGCATCATGTGCACGACGACAACGAACGGCATCGAGCTCAAGCATGACAACGACACCATCATCATGAAGATGCTCGAGATGCGCCTACCTAAAAGTCCCAACAAGCCCTACTTCACGCCAAGTCCAAACTCCATGACCACAAGAGAAGACCGCGAGAAAAGCACCACCAAGAGCATGCTGCGGCTACAACAACCACTTCGGCAGCTTCTCCAAGTACCATCAAGGCATCTTCACCCTCGAACGTATGGCATCTTCGCCTACTTCCCATGAGTTCGCCTACATCGACATCTTCACCAACAAGGCGATCACCTACGAGCGAGGGCGACACTTCCATCTTCGGAAGCCCTCCAAAGAAGATGGCTGAGCATGGGACATTCCCTTCGGTCATGGAGATGAGCTACGAGGTGCCACATCATATGTACCTCCTACGACAACAAGACGGTGACAAGACAGTCGAGCTAGGGCCATCCCCTTCGACAACGGCGACGAGCATGAACCTCTTCAACAACATGAAGACGGCACCCATATTAGACTCATACTCCGAGTCAAGCTACGAGAATGCACATGAGACCTTATCTTCGGTCTTAGACGAGAGTGATGATGTGCCATCTTCGGCCTTCATCCACGGCTACGACCATGACATGATTGAGCATGGAGACATTTGCACCTACATCTCTTCGACACCCACATACGACGAGATGCCCCAATTCCCATGTGAGGAGAGACACGCTACAATGAGTGATATGAGTGACTCCACCATATGTGACATTGAGTGCATTTCCTATGAGAGGATGAGTGTGACCACCACTAGCCCCACACATGAGAGCATGCCACACATCCTATGTGAGGTTGAGAGCCATTTGAGTGACTCCACCAACCATATGAGTGAGAGCATCCAGGAGGGAGGGAGTGAGCCACAACACTTAGTGAGTGAGGTAGTTGACACGGCACATGATGCCACTTTGATTTCTAATGACTTAACCTCTACTCCTAGTGTGTTTTCTTCTTTGGTTCTAGGTCTCCTACATGACGACGTGCCTATCCTTGATGAGTCCATACCTCCAATGGAGACAACGATGGCCATGGTGGAAGAAGATGCACCCCCACATGGTTCCATCAAGATAAAGATGACCACAATTCGGTCTTCGACACCTCACCTACAACACATGAGCGATGCTCCAAAGGTAACATAGGTGATGGTGCTTCTCTTGTCCCACTAGTGGACTATCTCACCAATGATTGCTTGCATGATGTTGATCCACCTATTCCCATGCTTCATGCTAGTGCGACTTCTTCATGTCATGGCTTACCAATTTATGATGAATATGATGATGAGCATGTTGATTTTCCTAGTTGTGATGCTATGCTCCATAGGATATCATGTGAAAATTCTATTGGTCACATCATGTTTGACAATCCATTGAACTTGTCATATGCTCTTAGTGATATCTCCCATATTGCATCATTTCAATCTCAACATAGTAACTATACATGCCGCATTAAAATAAATCCCATTTGCACTTATGGCATAGATGACGAGATGATGGTCACTGGCTTTTGTTTTTCATGTGATGATATTGCCATGCTTCCTTTACATGATTTGCGCAATTCATCTACTATGCCATGCCATGATCGCAATGTTCCAAATATGCATTGTTTTGGATGTTGTCAATATTCTCCAAGTGATGTTTCCATTAATGCTCATGAGGAGACCCCCATAGTTTCCTCGTACATATTAGGAGATTTTGATGCATTCCATACTTGGCATGATTCCCATAATTGCTTGCACCATATGCATTCCACGCATAACAATGCTCTAGATATTTCCCATGACGCGTTACACAATTTGAGTCTCCATTATGCTATACATCACAACAATCCTATCATGATGGATGACATGTTTCTATATCATGCATCTCGTTTATTTGAGCATTGGATATTTTGTGCTAACCAACACAAGCATGTGCGCATCATGATGGATGATGTGTACATATACCACGCACACACAATTTTCCCTTTGTCTTTGTTTTGTGTAGGTACTCACGTATACTCGTCAACCTCTCAATCCCAAGAGTTGACGAAAAGAGCTCTTGAGAGCAACGATGATTTGGGATCCCGTGGACTATCCTTACCACCATTCTCTTCGCGCAACGAATACGCGCATCTATTCTACTTGTCTCTCACACGGCTATGCTTATATACCACTTATCGCTTCATGCTCATTTTACCGTGTTCACTTTGGATGCTATGCTTGCTGCTATGCCTTTGCCATGCAAAGTGACCCTTGCTTGCATCTACCCATGATTCATCATTATGCCACTCCTATGTGTATTTGCATGCTTGGTGGAGATCCTTGTTGCTATTGCCATGTTTATCATGTGCCACATGCTATTGATGCTACTTTGCTCATATCTTGCCTTCATGCTTGTGTTGTGTCTTGTGCATTATTCATGACTACCATTTGCATACATGACATACTTGACATGATTCCTTCTAGTACGTTGCATCTTCGCACTACTAGCTTGCTTGCCTTGATTCATATGATTGCTTGCTATAACATCCCAAATTTTCAATTTGGAATGTTATACACTAGATCATCATTGCATATCATATTTTATTGCTTTTGGCCTGATCCAAAAATTCTACGCAACTCAAGGACCCATGGAGAGAGTTGGGGATTTCATCATTTCCATATTTGAGTTTTCTCAAATTTTGAAAATAGGATCATTTGATTTTATTTATTTTATCTTCAATTATTTCAATTATAAAAATAAGTGGGAGGGAATAAAATGACTTTCCCAAAATAAAGAAATATTGAGGATTTAATAAAAAAATCAAATAAGATTTTATTTTCGAGTTTTTTTTGCTGTTTTATTTGAATTTAGGAAAAATGTGCGTTTTTCAAATTGCATTTAGGCCGCAAATAAATGTTCACCTTGTCCAGCTTGATTTTAGAAGTCGGGGAAAATTTATTTCGGGATTTTTGGAGTCCGTTTAGTATTTCCTTTATTTGTTTTTCTACGCGTAAAGTTTTAAAAAAAACGCGAACCGACCTCGGGCCGTATTCGGCCAGGACTCCCCTGGCCTGCCCCCTTTATATAGCGCCCGAGCCCACCCCAGCCCACCCCAAACCCTAGCCCTGCCGCCGCCCTAGACAGCCGCCGCCGCCGCCGCCCGTTCCGCCGCCGCCCCCAGAGCCACCCGCCGCTGCCGGAGCCGACTGCCGCCACCGTGGTTGACCCGCTGGAGTTAGACCCCGTCGCACCCGCGGTTTTCGAGAGAAAACCGTCGGTTTATTTTATTTAAGAACCCGGTTTATTTTTTTTAGATCAGTTTTTTTTCGGTTTAGTTATTTAGCGGACGTTCGTCCATACTTTCGTTTTAACGAACGGTTTTCGTCGTTTAACCGCAGACAGTGAACGTTCGTTCGTTAGCCTGTTCGTCCGTTTTTCTTTTTCTCGGATTTTCCGTGATTATTTTCAATCGCGATTTCGGATCCGATTTTCGTTTTAGTATAACTTTTCGCTCGTTTATCAGAATCAGGCGATTCAAGCGCCTAGAGTTTCGTCTCGAACCCTATTTCCGTTTAACCAACTCAAACAAGTTTTTGCTTCTGTAAAATTTCACTTAGATCCATATTATTAAACGAAGCTTGTTTCTTTCATCGTTTGACTTTCGTTGCTTTGTTTGATTTGTTTCTCTTTGCAAACCGGAGTTCTTAAGTTGAACTTTCTGGTTAGTTCGCTTATTTGAGTTTTACCTGTGCATTAGATTAGTGCTTATTGTATGCTTGTTTGTTTGCGATAGAGTACCCGGAGTGCGCCACTTGCTACTTCGAATCTCTAGGTTTCACGGATCATCAGCAAGGCAAGTAACACTTTGATCATACCTCTTACTACCCAGTTTCGTTGCATTAGATCAATCCCCAAACATTGCATGATTAGGATCTAACTAAATTGTGGGTTTGGGAAGTAGATGAGGTAGTACCTATTACCTGTTTTATTATCAGACCCTTGGGAGTAATTTCTACGTTTTCTTATATTGCCATGCTATGCTAGTAGACGTGGATTGGGTGAGTGTATCCATGATAGATGTGAGATTGTTAATTAATGGTTTACTTAAGGTGGCAACTTTAATACACATCTGGGTGGATTGAGGCACCTGGGTATTCCAGTGATTGCCTGTTTTTCTTTATGGACCGCCACCCAGGCTCAAAGGGATCATGAGATTATTCATACTAGAAACTTCCGTGTGCAGCCACAAGCTACTATAGGCTCTAGCATAGTTGATTAAGTTGTGCGAACTCTTATAGTAGTAGACTAGAAGATGTAGGGGAAAGTAGGTGTAACGGTCTACCCGATCGTAAGGTGCTAGCGCTTGTGAAAGACTATGTCTCGGTCATCCGTTTCTCAAACACCATGTAGTGCAAGAATCCCAACGGAGGAGATCAAGTCTTGTGGGGAAAAGTGCGCAAACCTCTGCAGAGTGTATAAACTAATCATGGTTAGCCGTGTCCCCGTTTTTCAAAATTGCATTTAGGCCCCAAATAGTGTTTACCTTGTCCGGCTTGATTTTAGAAGTTAGGGAAAATGTATTTCGGGATTTTTAGAGTTCGTTTAGTATTTCTTTTATTTGTTTTTCGGCGTGTAATGTTTTTAAAAAAACGCGAACCGACCTCGGGCTGTATTCTGCCAGGACTCCCCTGGCCTGCCCCCAATATATAGCGCCCGAGCCCACCCCAGCCCACCCCAACCCCTAGCCCCGCTGCCGCCCTAGCCAGCCGCTGCCGCCACCCGCGTTCCGCGCCGCCGCCGCCCATTCCGTCGCCGCCGGAGCCACCCGCCCCGCTGGAGCCGACCGCCGCCGCCGCCCATTGACCCGCTGCCGCCGCCGTTGACCCGCCGGAGGTAGACCCCATCGCCGCTGCTGTTTTGGAGAGAAAACCGTCGGTTTATTTTTTCTAGGAACCCGGTATATTTTTTAGATCAGTTTTTTTTGTTTAGTTATTTAGCGGATGTTCGTCCGTACGTTCATTTTAACGAATGGTTTTCATCGTTTAACCACAGACAGCGAACGTTCGTTCATTAGCCTGTTTGTCTGTTTTTCTTTTTCTCGGATTTTCCACGATTATTTTCAATTGCGATTTGTGATCCGATTTTCGTTTTAGTATAACTTTTCGCTCGTTTATCGGAATCACGCGATTCAAGTGCCTAGAGTTTCATCTCGAAACCCTCTTTCCATTTAACCAACTCAAACAAGTTTTTGCTTCTGTAAAAGTTTACTTAGATCCAGATTAGTAAACGAAGCTTGTTTCTTTCGCCGTTTGACTTCCGTTGCTTCGTCTGATTTGTTTCTTTTTGCAAACCGGAGTTCTTAAGTTGAACTTTCTGGTTAATTCGTTTATTTGATTTTCACCTGTGCATTAGATTAGTGCTTATTGTATGCTTGTTTGTTTGCGATAGAGTACCTGGACTGCACCGCTTGCTACTTCGAATCGCTAGGTTTCGCGGATCATCAGCAAGGCAAGTAACACTTTGATCATACCTCTTACTACCCATTTTTGTTGCATTAGATCAATCCCCAAACATTGCATGATTAGGATCTAATTAAATTGTGGGTTTTGGGAAGTAGATGAGGTAGTACCTATTACCAGTTTTATTATCAAACCCTTGGGAGTTATTTCTACGTTTGCTTATATTGCCATTGCTATGCTAGTAGACGTGGATTGGGTGAGTGTATCCATGACAGATGTGAGATTGTTAATTAATGGTTTATTTAAGGTGGCAACTTTAATACACATCTGGGTGGATTGAGGCACCTGGGTATTCCAGCGATTGCCTGTTTTTCTTTATGGACCGCCACCCAGGCTCAAAGGGATCATGAGATTATTCATACTAGAAACTTCCGTGTGCAGCCACAAGCTACTATGGGCTCTAGCATAGTTGATTAAGTTGTGCGAACTCTTACAGTGGTAGACTAGCAGATGTAGGGGAAAGTAGGTGTAATGGTCTACCCGATCGTAAGGTGCTAGCGCTTCTGAAAGACTATATCTCGGTCATCCGTTTCTCAAACACCATGTACTGCGAGAATCCCAACGGAGGAGATCGAGTCTTGTGGGGAAAAGTGCGCAAACCTTTGCAGAGTGTATAAACTAATCATGGTTAGCCGTGTCCCCGGTTATGGACAATCTTGAGTATCTAGTACTTGGATTATCATGTGAATCTCATCATGTTACTTTAATTAATTTTGTTGGGTTTTAATGATGATGCTTAATTGGGATTGACAGGGTGTCTACACTCTCAATGTTTAACAACAACCATGATAGTTAAATAAAATTTATTCCTTTGTAGTAGGGAAAAATTGGCTTTATGCAAAACTGTAACCATAGAGCTTTCTACCAGCCATATATGCATGTAGTATAGCCTATTTCTGTTCATTACTCTCTATGTGTTACATTGCCAGCATATTCCATGTGCTGACCCATTTTCGGGCTGCAACGTTCATGTTGCAGACTTTTCAGACGACGAGTAAGGTGCCATTAGGTCGTGGTTCTATACTCAGTGATGCCGTTGGAGTTGATGGACTCTCTTATCTTCCAAGCCTTCCGCTGTTATCGTTATTAGATGGCCTTAAGCCATATTATTTGTAATAAGTTCTCTTTTGAGACACTCGATGTAATAATTGTGTGATTGCTACTCTGTTATAAATCCTTCAAGTACTATCTGTGTCAGCATTACTGATGCACAGAGATTAGACTGTTTGAGGTCTGGTCGCTACAAGATGGTATCAGAGCACACGCTGACTGTAGGACACGACCACTAAGCTAAAAGACCTAGATCACTACTCTCTTCTCATTTCTGACTTCTTAATAGAGGCGAGGGTCCCGATCTTTCGATGAGATGATAACTATCGATTTGGTGGAGACGACTTTGACGATCCGACTACAAACGTGCACGACGTAGAGGTATGTGGAGCTGGGAAGGCTTATAGTATGGTAGCAAAAAGGGTCAGCAATAATCATTAGAGATGCAAAGTTGAATAAACGCTCAACGACGGTACTGTGCTGGTCCTAGGCTAGACCGTGCTAGAGACGCGAGCCTAGAACACTAACAAAATCACGGCGCTGCACGTAAATAAGGGAAAAGCACACTCTGGAACTTTTTTTTTGCTTTTTTTTTTGCGCTCCTCTTTTTTTTTGCGCTCCTCTTTTTTTTTGCGCTCCTTTTTTTTGTGAAAAATTACTATAATGGCGAGTGTCTCAAAACTCTTCCCTCGTCAAACTGATAGGATGGGCACGAAAAAAAAAATTCACTTTTTTTTTCGGAAATCAGGGCAGCGACGACGAAAAAGTGCGACAAAAAATCACTATGATGGCACGTGGCTCAAAAGACTCAGAAAAGCCTAAAAATAGGATAGGGAAAAAATATTTTTGCCCGTGAAAATTTTGGCCTAAAAACTGCCCGGGGGTCTCCAGACTCTTTTTTTTTCCGAGACCTACGCAGGCAAGGAAACATGAATCGGAATTGAGATTGATCTCAAGAACAAACCTAATATGAGAAGAACTCGGATTGGTGGTGGATATATGGTTGTGGTATATGGCAGCGGTGGTGGTATATGGTAGCGGTGGTGGTATATGGATAGAGATTGATGGTGGTATATGGATACGGATTGGTAGTGGTATATGGATAAGGATTCAGAGCGGTGGCGGATAAGCAAAAGTGGTAGATGGGCGATGATGATGGTGCAGCGGCGGCGTGACAACTTATGACCAGAACTCGAAACTCTAAAAGACTAGACTCTAAGACCAGCAACTTGACACGACGATGCAACCGCAAATTCAACAAAGCAAAAACCCTAAAAAGATTATGCAAAGGCTCAGATTGGTTCGGATATGATGAACTAACCCTAATTTTTTTTGTGTAGCTTTTTCGTGGACTGTAGGTATGAAGAACAGACTCGATCTAATCTACGAAAAACTGTAAAATCTCATCGAGCAACCTGGAAATCTGATACCACTTGATAGAGGCAAAGGTGTCCCGATGTTTCGATGAGATGGTGGCTTTCGTTTTCTGTGGGAGTCGACCTTGACGATCCGACTACGAACGTGCGAGACGTCGCGCCTTAGCAATCGCTAAACCAACTTCCGAGGGGTTATTGACCACGCCGGAGCACGATCAACCTGACCACGAGGGCCTGTTTCCTGCGAGCAAACGAAGAACAAGCAAGAAACTGAGATTGCAATCTGGATATTGCGAATATAAGATGAAAGCTTTATTGATCAAGGTGGGGTTCTGTGACGTCTTGGTCTGGTCGTTGGACACAAACGAAGTACGCGAAGTTGCAGCTATGGCGAACTTTTAATCTAAACAAAACCCAAAGTCTAAACGACGCCCTAAGGGCTGTATATATGGAGGAAGAGAGGGGAATTTCGTGGCCCTTGAGGGTCGGGTCCGAAACCAACCCTAACTCTTGTTTCCCCACACATACGGACTCTAAAAATAGCCTATACTTAAGTATTTCGAAATTACATGGGCCTGGCCCATTAATAAGGTGACGCAGCACCTAGAATAGCCTATGGACGAATATTATGAAGTGGCATCTTGTATATTTCGTCCATGGCTTCATGCACTCCTTATGGCGGCTTCAAAGTCCTGAAATCATCACTTGTAACTCCGTTCTTGATCCCCTTGCGCATGCCATCAACTTCATGCGTGTTCTTGCTCCAATGTTCATCCTTCTCCAAGCTAGGCCCTTCATTTGAAAGCAAAACAAATGTATCCAATTTAGGCAGCATCATAATCTCATGAACATTAGAATCATTACCAAGAAACGAAAGTACCTGGTAATTTAATTGGCGTGCGCGAGCTCTAGTAATTGGTCCAGTATATGTAACAGTAGGGGCTGTGGGTGTAACAATGGTATTGATGTCCTCATCATTTCTCATCTTTTCTACTCTTTTAGGATGGCGGATGCAAGGAAGAAGTTCACACAACCAGATGAAGATACACTCTTTGGACGCCACCTGAAGGAAGTCACTAAGTACCTGAACATCGGAGTACCAAGCTTCACCGGGACCTACAACGCCACTTTACCCGAGGAGGAGCGCTGGATGATTCAAGTTCAAGTTTCAGGAAGGACATTCGCGCCAGTCACTGAACCCATAGAGTTTTCCTTTGATGCACCAACCTGGAGTCTAGGAAAGAGCATGACAGCCCACATCACCATGGGACGTATTGGAGAAGTTTACCGCAATGATCTGAGCGATACTATTTACCAAATTTGTGGGCGCCGAGATGAGCATTTGGAGATGATCAGCACCAAGAAGGATAGATCAATCACAGCTTTTATTCAGGAGTTAAATCAGCACATTCGACGTCAGGAGAACCAGATGTGCGCAGGCATGATAGATCTGAAGAAGGCGATAATAAGAATCACGGAGCTGGAGGAAGAACTCAAGGCTACACGTGATGATTATGAGGAGGAAATTGTTGTACTAGTGGAGAAGAATGACGACCTGATTAAGAAGATCGGAATATTCATGGGAGACCCTACACTAGTAGAAGAAGACGAAGAACCCAAGGACATTCGCCCGGAAGACTACATCATCATCGATGACACCGACTCTGACCTGAGCGATGATGACTTTGAAGACGAAGCTGGAGCAGATATCATGGAGTCTGCAACTGAGGAATATTTCTAGTAGACCACCACATCAGTAGTAGTATTCCACCATGTATATAGCATAGTCCAAGCACTTTTGTAACGATAGTTCTAGACCGATTGTATGCCCTTGTGTGGATTGAATGAAGTGATTTTGTTTGTGTTTATCTCATGTGCATATGGGTAGTGCTTTCTCATTAGACCTCATTGTATTCTAATCTCTCCCCTCTAAACCCATCAGATGCCTCCGAGACGTGACAATAGATTTGCTTTCCCACCGGAGCTCACCCAGTTGATCCAGCAGCAGAATGCATTGATGCAGTTGCTAGTCCAGAATCAGAATCAGGGGAACAACAACAACAACCCACCACCACCTCCACCTGTTGATCACTTAACCCATTTCCTTAGACTGAATCCGCCGGTGTTCTCTAGTAGCACCGAACCTATAGTAGCAGATGATTGGCTCCGCAAGATTGGAAGGGAGTTAACCACTACAGGATGTACTGATGCTGAGAAGGTGCGGTTTGCCACACATTAGTTGGATGGACCAGTAGCATCATGGTGGGAGAATTACACTGTCACCTACCCTATAGCCATGATGACATGGGACCAATTTCAACAGGCTTTCCGTACTGCCCATGTTTCAGCGGGAGCTATGGCCATGAAGAAGCGTGAGTTTCGCAACTTGCGCCAAGGAGGACGGACAGTTGGCCATTATGTGGATGACTTTAGTAAGTTAGCGCGTTATGCCCCGGATGACGTTGCTATGGAGGCAGCTAAGCAGGAGAAGTTTCTGGAAGGACTGAATGATGAGTTGAGCATGCAGTTGATGGTAGCAACCTTCAACAACTACCAGGAGTTGGTAGATCGTGCTCTTATGATTGAAGGGAAGAAGTAGCAGATTGAGAACCGCAAGAGGAAGTATGGACAAGGGAAGTACAATTCAGGAGCTCAGCAGAAGCCACATTTTACCCCAAAAACGGGAGGACATTTTCAGCATACCCAGGGAGGAGGAAGTTCGCATAATCGTAATGGCCCCAAGAATGGTAATGGGAATGGGGGAAGCAACGGCCAGAACCGTACCAACCCGCCAACCCCAGCCAAGAGAGACCTGAGCCAAGTCACTTGCTTTAAGTGTCAAAAGACTGGACATTATGCCAATGAATGTCCTAAAGCCCAGAATGGAAATGGCAATGGAAGCTCTGGGAAGAAGCTGATCCCTTTCAATAGGGGACAAGTGAACCACGTTAACGTGGAGGAGGTTGAAGCCCAGCCAGATGTAGTAATCGGTAAGTTTTTGGTTAAGTCTTTTACTGCAATCGTTCTTTTCGATACTAGTGCATCGCATTCATACATATCAAGGGGATTCGTGGATAAGTATAAATTGCCCACCAAGGTTCTTAGAACACCCATGTTAGTAAGCTCACCAGGAGCAGAGTATATTGCCAGTAAAGGATGTTTTCAAGTGCCATTGAGTATAGGTAGGCATGTGTTTCCCTCGGATTTAATCATTTTGGAATCACAAGGTTTGGATGTAATTCTGGGTATGGATTGGCTATCGATGTATGGAGGAAACATCGATTGTGCCAGTAAGTCGATTTTGCTTACCACCCCAGAAGGGAGAAGGATCAAGTATGTGTCACGGCATGAGCCAAAGAGGACACAAGTAAATTCCTTAACATGAGTTGTACAGGAGGAAGTACCGGTGGTAAAGGATTTTCCGGATGTATTCCCAGAAGAGTTGCCAGGCATGCCACCTGATAGAGACATTGAGTTTTTGATAGAGCTTTTGCCAGGCACATGACCAATATCTAAGAGATCGTATAGAATGCCAGCAAAGGATTTGGAGGAGATTAAGAAGCAGATTAAGGAGTTACTGGATAAGGGATATATTCGCCCAACTTCGTCACCTTGGGGATCACCAGTACTTCTAGTGGAAAAGAAGGATGGATCGTTAAGGATGGTTGTTGATTATCGAGGATTGAATGAGGTGACGATCAAGAATAAGTACCCACTACCCACTACCGATGATCAATGATTTGTTCGACCAATTGCAAGGAGCTAAGGTATTTTCCAAGATCGATTTGCGATCAGGATACCACCAGTTGAAGATTCGAGAGCAGGACATACCTAAGACAGCTTTTACCACAAGGTATGGGCTGTATGAGTATATCGTTATGTCATTTGGCGTGACTAACACACCTGCCTATTTTATGAACATGATGAACAAGGTGTTTATGGAGTTTTTGGATAAGTTCGTCATAGTGTTCATTGATGATATTCTAGTTTACTCGAAGAATGAAGAAGAACACAAAGAACATTTGCGTTTGGTACTTGGTAAGCTCAGAGAACATCAATTATACGCCAAGTTCAGCAAATGTGAGTTTTGGTTGAAGGAAGTTGGATTCCTCGGACATGTTATATCCGGATAAGGAATAGCAGTAGATCCCACCAAGGTTGTCACTGTGACAAATTGGGAAGCCCCAACAACACTGGGAGAGATCCGGAGTTTTCTTGGACTCGCAGGATACTACCGGAGATTCATTGAAAATTTCTTGAAGATTGCAAAACCTATGACGGAGTTGTTGAAGAAGGATACCAAGTTCAAATGGACTGAGGAATGTGAGGCCAGTTTCCAGGAGTTGAAGAAACGTTTGGTTACCTCGCCAGTGTTGATTCTGCCAGATCAGCGCAAGGATTATGAGGTGTATTGCAACGCTTCACGTCGAGGACTAGGAGCAGTGCTTATGCAGGAGGGAAGAGTTGTTTCGTATGCCTCACGATAGCTTAAGCCCCATGAGTTGAATTATGCTACACATGACTTGGAGTTACCAGCCGTAGTGCACGCCTTAAAGACGTGGAGACATTTTCTCATTGGAAACCATTGTGAGGTGTACACGGATCACAAGAGCTTGAAGTACATCTTCACGCAGAAGGAGTTGAATCTCAGGCAAAGAAGATGGTTGGAGCTCATCAAGGATTATGACATGAGATTGCATTATCACCTCGGAAAGGCTAACGTAGTAGCTGATGCGTTGAGCCGCAAGAGCCATGTCAACACACAAATGACCGGAGAGTTACCAAAGGAGTTAGCCGAGGATCTTCATGAGCTATATTTGGAGATAGTTCCGAGAGGCTATGTAGCAGTATTGGAGGTTCAGTCTACTTTGATGGATAAAATCAAAGAAGCTCAGAAGACTGACAAGGAGATTGCTTCTATTAAAGAGAAAATGAGCAAGGGAAAAGCTAAAAGATTTCGGAAGGATGAGCACGATACCTTATGGTTCGAGGACCGTGTTTATGTGCCTAATGATCCAGAGATCAGGAAGTTGATTCTGCAAGAGGCCCATGATTCACCATACTCGATTCACCTAGGAAATACCAAGATGTATTTGGATTTGAAGGATACTTACTGGTGGACCGGAATGAAGAAGGATATTGCGGAATATGTAGTAGTTTGTGATGTATGTCAGAGAGTAAAGGCAGAGCATCAGAAGCCAGCAGGATTTCTATAGCCATTGCCGATACCCAAATGGAAGTGGGATAAGCTAGGCATGGACTTTATCACGAGATTACCCAGGACACGTTCAGGCTATGAATCAATATGGGTTGTAGTCGATCGTTTGACGAAGGTAGCTCATTTCATTCCAGTGAAGACTACTTACAACAGTGCCAAGTTAGCTAAGATATACATGACCAGGATCGTATGTCTGCACGGAGTTCTGAGGAGCATTGTAGAAGATAGAGGAACCCAGTTTACCTCAAGGTTCTGGAATCAGTTGCACGAAACTTTGGGTACCAGGCTAGAGTTCAGTATAGCTTTTCATCCGCAGACAGATGGACAGACCGAGAGAGTCAATCAGATTTTGGAGGATATGCTGAGAGCTTGTGCGCTAGATTATGGATCTAGTTGGGGCGACAATTTGCCGTATGGAGAGTTCTCTTACAACAACAGTTATCAATCCAGTTTGAAGATGGCCCCTTTTGAAGCTTTGTACAGAAGAAGATGCAGAACACCATTGTCCTGGGATGAAGTTGGAGACCGCCTGTTGTTTGGACCAGATTTGATTAAGGAGTCTGACCAGAAGGTGAAGTTGATTCGCGATAGGCTCAAGGTAGCCCAGTCCAGGCAAAAGAGCTATGCAGATTCTAAACATAAGGAGACGGTTTACGAAGTCGGAGACAGAGTTTATCTTTGTGTATCCCCGCTTCGAGGAGTTAAGCGCTTTGGAGTTAATGGGAAGTTAGCGCCACGTTTTGTGGGACCATACAAAGTTTTGGAGCGTATTGGAGAAGTTGCTTACAAATTAGAGTTGCCCGAAGGATTGTCAGGAGTTCACGACGTGTTCCACGTTTCCCAATTGAAGAAGTGCCACGTAGAGATGGCTGATATACCGCTGAGAGATACAGTGCCGTTGGAAGCAATTCAGTTGGAAGGTGATTTGACCTATGAGGAGAAACCAGTTAAGATTCTCGATTATGCCAGCCGAGTAACCCGCAGCAAAGTTATCAAGTTTGGTAAAGTTTAGTGGAGCCACCACACCAAGGATGAAGCCACCTGGGAGCGAGAGGATGATTTGCTAAAGGACCACCCTCACCTATTTTCTATCCAACCCGAATCTCAAGGGCGAGATTCATCTTAAGGGGGGTAGGTTTGTAACATCCCAAATTTTCAATTTGGAATGTTATACACTAGATCATCATTGCATATCATATTTTATTTAACATCCCAAATTTTCAATTTGGAATGTTATACACTAGATCATCATTGCATATCATATTTTATTGCTTTTGGCCTGATCCAGAAATTCTACGCAACTCAAGGACACACAGAGAGAGTTGGGGATTTCGTTATTTTCATATTTGAGTTTTCTCAAATTTTGAAAATAGGATCATTTGATTTTATTTATTTTGTCTTCAATTATTTCAATTATAAAAATGAGTGAGAGGGAATAAAATGACTTTCCCAAAATAAAGAAATATTGAGGATTTAATAGAAAATCAAATAAGATTTTATTTTGGAGTTTTTTCCCCTGTTTTATTTGAATTTAGGAAAAATGCGCGTTTTTCAAAATTGCATTTAGGCCCCAAATAAATGTTCACCTTGTCCGGCTTGATTTTAGAAGTCGGAGAAAATTTATTTCGGGATTTTTGGAGTCCGTTTAGTATTTCTTTTATTTGTTTTTCTGCGTGTAATGTTTTAAAAAACGCGAACCAACCGGCTCGGCGTATTCTGCCAGGACTCCCTCCTGCCCCCTTTATATAGTGCCCGAGCCCACCCCAGCCCACCCCACTGCCCCCTAACCCTGCCCAAGTTCCCGCCGCCACCCCCCCCCCCCGCCGGAGCCGACCCGCCGCCGTCGATCGTTGACCGCCGGAGGTAGACCCCGTGCCGCTGCAGTTTTCGAGAGAAAACCGTTGGTTTATTTTTTTAGGAACCCGGTTTATTTTTTTATATCGTTTTTGGTTTAGTTATTTAGCGGACGTTCGTCCGTACGTTCGTTTTAACAAACGGTTTTTGTCGTTTAGCCGCAGACAGCGAACATTCGTTCGTTAGCCTGTTTGTCCGTTTTTCTTTTTCTCGAATTTTCCGTGATTATTTTCAATCGCGATTTCTGATCCGATTTTCGTTTTAGTATAACTTTTCGCTCGTTTATCGGAATCAGGCGATTCAAGCGCCTAGAGTTTCGTCTCGAAACCCTCTTTCCACTTAACAACTCAAACAAGTTTTTGCTTCTGTAAAATTTACTTAGATCCAGATAGTAAACGAAGCTTGTTCTTTCGCCGTTTGAACTTTCGTTGCTTCGTCTGATTTGTTTCTTTTTGCAAACCGGAGTTTCTTAAAGTTGAAACTTTCTGGTTTAATTTCGTTTATTTGATTTTCACCTGTGCATTAGATAGTGCTTATTGTATGCTTGTTTGTTTGCGATAGAGTACCGGACGTGCACCGCTTGCTTACTTCGAATCGCTAGGTTCGGACCATCAGCAAGGCAAGTAACACTTTGATCATACCTCTTACTACCCATTTTTGTTGCAATTAGATCAATCCCAAACATTGCATGATTAGGATCCTAATTAAATTGTGGGTTTTGGGAAGTAGATGAGGTAGTACCTATTACCAGAATTGTGGGTTTGGGAAGTAGATGAGGTAGTACCTATTACCTGTTTTATTATCAGACCCTTGGGAGTAATTTCTACGTTTTCTTATATTGCCATGCTATGCTAGTAGACGTGGATTGGGTGAGTGTATCCATGATAGATGTGAGATTGTTAATTAATGGTTTACTTAAGGTGGCAACTTTAATACACATCTGGGTGGATTGAGGCACCTGGGTATTCCAGTGATTGCCTGTTTTTCTTTATGGACCGCCACCCAGGCTCAAAGGGATCATGAGATTATTCATACTAGAAACTTCCGTGTGCAGCCACAAGCTACTATAGGCTCTAGCATAGTTGATTAAGTTGTGCGAACTCTTATAGTAGTAGACTAGAAGATGTAGGGGAAAGTAGGTGTAACGGTCTACCCGATCGTAAGGTGCTAGCGCTTGTGAAAGACTATGTCTCGGTCATCCGTTTCTCAAACACCATGTAGTGCAAGAATCCCAACGGAGGAGATCAAGTCTTGTGGGGAAAAGTGCGCAAACCTCTGCAGAGTGTATAAACTAATCATGGTTAGCCGTGTCCCCGTTTTTCAAAATTGCATTTAGGCCCCAAATAGTGTTTACCTTGTCCGGCTTGATTTTAGAAGTTAGGGAAAATGTATTTCGGGATTTTTAGAGTTCGTTTAGTATTTCTTTTATTTGTTTTTCGGCGTGTAATGTTTTTAAAAAAACGCGAACCGACCTCGGGCTGTATTCTGCCAGGACTCCCCTGGCCTGCCCCCAATATATAGCGCCCGAGCCCACCCCAGCCCACCCCAACCCCTAGCCCCGCTGCCGCCCTAGCCAGCCGCTGCCGCCACCCGCGTTCCGCGCCGCCGCCGCCCATTCCGTCGCCGCCGGAGCCACCCGCCCCGCTGGAGCCGACCGCCGCCGCCGCCCATTGACCCGCTGCCGCCGCCGTTGACCCGCCGGAGGTAGACCCCATCGCCGCCGCTGTTTTGGAGAGAAAACCGTCGGTTTATTTTTTCTAGGAACCCGGTATATTTTTTAGATCAGTTTTTTTTGTTTAGTTATTTAGCGGATGTTCGTCCGTACGTTCATTTTAACGAATGGTTTTCATCGTTTAACCACAGACAGCGAACGTTCGTTCATTAGCCTGTTTGTCTGTTTTTCTTTTTCTCGGATTTTCCACGATTATTTTCAATTGCGATTTGTGATCCGATTTTCGTTTTAGTATAACTTTTCGCTCGTTTATCGGAATCACGCGATTCAAGTGCCTAGAGTTTCATCTCGAAACCCTCTTTCCATTTAACCAACTCAAACAAGTTTTTGCTTCTGTAAAAGTTTACTTAGATCCAGATTAGTAAACGAAGCTTGTTTCTTTCGCCGTTTGACTTCCGTTGCTTCGTCTGATTTGTTTCTTTTTGCAAACCGGAGTTCTTAAGTTGAACTTTCTGGTTAATTCGTTTATTTGATTTTCACCTGTGCATTAGATTAGTGCTTATTGTATGCTTGTTTGTTTGCGATAGAGTACCTGGACTGCACCGCTTGCTACTTCGAATCGCTAGGTTTCGCGGATCATCAGCAAGGCAAGTAACACTTTGATCATACCTCTTACTACCCATTTTTGTTGCATTAGATCAATCCCCAAACATTGCATGATTAGGATCTAATTAAATTGTGGGTTTTGGGAAGTAGATGAGGTAGTACCTATTACCAGTTTTATTATCAAACCCTTGGGAGTTATTTCTACGTTTGCTTATATTGCCATGATATGCTAGTAGACGTGGATTGGGTGAGTGTATCCATGACAGATGTAAGATTTTTAATTAACGGTTTATTTAAGGTGGCAACTTTAATACACA
Organism: Triticum urartu; assembly: GCF_003073215.2. Lineage (NCBI taxonomy): Eukaryota > Viridiplantae > Streptophyta > Magnoliopsida > Poales > Poaceae > Triticum > Triticum urartu. Next base: position 278,970,432 of record NC_053024.1, on the reverse strand, counting down.
TCTCGGTGGATTGAGGCGCCTGGGTATTCCAGCGGTTGCATGTTTTTCTTTATGGACCGCCACCCAGGCTCAAAGGGATCATGAGATTATTCATACTAGAAACTTCCGTGTGCAGCCACAAGTAATTTTGGGCTCTAGCATAGTTGATTAAGTTGTGCGAACTCTTATAGTGGTAGACTAGCAGATGTAGGGGAAAGTAGGTGTAATGGTCTACCCGATCGTAAGGTGCTAGCGCTTCTGAAAGACTATATCTCGGTCATCCGTTTCTCAAACACCATGTACTGCGAGAATCCCAACGGAGGAGATCGAGTCTTGTGGGGAAAAGTGCGCAAACCTTTGCAGAGTGTATAAACTAATCATGGTTAGCCGTGTCCCCGGTTATGGACAATCTTGAGTATCTAGTACTTGGATTATCATGTGAATCTCATCATGTTACTTTAATTAATTTTGTTGGGTTTTAATGATGATGCTTAATTGGGATTGACAGGGTGTCTACACTCTCAATGTTTAACAACAACCATGATAGTTAAATAAAATTTATTCCTTTGCAGTAGGGAAAAACTGGCTTTACGCAAAACTGTAACCATAGAGCTTTCCACCAGCCATATATGCATGTAGTATAGCCTATTTCTGTTCATTACTCTCTATGTGTTACATTGCCAGCATATTCCATGTGCTGACCCATTTTTGGGCTGCAACGTTCATGTTGCAGACTTTTCAGATGATGAGTAAGGTGCCATTAGGTCGTGGTTCTATACTCAGTGATGCCATTGGGGTTGATGGACTCACTTATCTTCCAAGCCTTCCGCTGTTATCGTTATTAGATGGCCTTAAGCCATATTATTTGTAATAAGTTCTCTTTTGAGACACTCGATGTAATAAGTGTGTGATTGCTACTCTGTTACAAATCCTTCAAGTACTGTGTGTGTCAGCATTACTGATCCAGGGATGACACTGATGCATAGAGATCAGACTGTTTGAGGTCTGGTCGCTACACTTACTTTGTCGCATCTCCCATGTTCCATTATTACTTGCTTTCTTGGGTTGATGACGTATATATTCATGCCTCTCACATGATATATTTTGTTCATTGTCTCTTGCCTCCAATTGTTGCATCTATGATTATTGATCTTGGAGACTTGGACACTTTACTTGTGATGCATGCTTGCTTGATTGCACCTATTCTATTTGGTTGTTCTCACATCATATGCCTCCGTACTATGAAATGCTCCCTTGTACTTTCTTATGATGAGCATGATGCTTTCACTTGTTGGGTATTTTACCACACGAATGATAGGTTTTGCATCTCCGATAACCTCATTTGTTTTTTCAAGTGTTTGTCATGATCTTTCATGTTGAAGGATTCACAAGGCGATACCGTCATGACACAATTTGGTCATGTGAAGGCGTACACGATGTGCAACACCAACATTTGTGAGAATCTCCTAAAGGTGAACTCATTCCCTTTGAGCCATCCTCAATTACGCATATTGGATGGGTCACTATTTCATTGTTGTCTCCTTGTTGTCTACATGACACATCTCACAAACAGAGGAGCGACATGGGAGATTGGCTCTATGGACCTTCACATTGCGTAGCGCTCGGACTTATTGGGTGAACCTTCGAACCAACACTTCTACCACGACATTGAGCTATGGTACAACACCACCCATAAAAAATTTGCATCTTATGCATGGATTGTCTCACATTATGATTGTCTTGTTGCATCTTGTATTTCGATGTCATCCATGATATATGAGCTTGTGCATTTCCTTAGCAAATTTGTTGTGATCTTTCTTGATGGCATATTCATACATCATGATCATATTGCCCACCATCAATTGCATGATCACATAGTCACATTGAGCACCAATTACCATGTTCATGCTTTTGATACACCGTCTCTCTATGACATCATTTTGCACCGTGGTTGCACTTATCATTTTCACAACACAATTGTGTGCATAATGAATTTTTTCGCTCCAATGAATGCTTTACATACCTTTCCATATCTTTTGGATAGGCTTCATGCACCTTGTCATGATCAATCTTGTTGCACGGACTCATTCTTACATGATGGACACCTTGTGTGCGCTAACCATTGTATTTCCAAGTGTCGTTTGTGTTTGATCTTTTTGCATGTGTACCACTTCGAAGACACCTCGGAGTACTTGGATTGCGCCATGTCTTCCACTTCGTCCAACTACAAGTCCTCCATGACAACCATTTCCATGGTGATGAGGTTTTCGATCCGAGGTTGGATCTTTCCCAAGGGAGGGGAGACGATGCGGAGCATCCTATGATCATCCCCATGTACACTATGACTTCTCCCCAAGCCCCTAGTGCCCATGTGCTGAGACCTCAAGTATACGCCATTGGACACAAGGTGAACTCGCTCCTTTCCGAATATTCCCTTTCCGCATGTAAGACACGGATGCTACCTCAAGCGCGGACCTTGTGCATGCTCAGGTGCATCCGAGGAGATCATGGAGAGCCTACGGGCCAAGGCCAAGTGCGCGCGGGAGAGAGGGAAGGAGAGACAACTGCTATAGCCCGAGCGGTACTACCGCCCACACCAAGCGGTACTACCGTTGAAGGCCCAAGCGGTACTACCATCGAACGCCCGCTCCACTGCCGGTCAGCCCGACAAATTCCCGTGTTCGCACGACCCGGGCCCGGTACTACTGCCTGTCCAAGCGGCAGTACCGCTTAAGCAGTACTACCGCCCTGCCTGTGCCCAGAGAACGGGCCAACGGCCCATGTATCCCCCCTCTCACTTACCCCTTCATGGGCTTAGACTATATATAATCCCTCTGATCCTCCTAGTTAGGGCTAGCATTGGTTTAGCTCATTTGAGAGATAGAGCTACGCTCATCCACTTGGATACCTTCTCCATGGAGATTCGAGCCTCCACCGGAGAAGATCCTTCAAGCGGATTCAAGACTCCTCTTTCGGGAAGAACATCAAGACCTCCTCACGGAGAAGACTGATGACCCACAAGTATAGGGGATCTATCGTAGTCCTTTTGATAAGTAAGAGTGTCGAACACAACGAGGAGCGGAAGGAAATGATAAGCGGTTTTCAGCAAGGTACTCTGCAAGTACTGAAACAAGTGGTAACAGATAGTTTTGTGATAGGATAAATTAGCAACAAGTAACAAAAGTAAATAAAGTGCAGCAAGGTGGCCCAATCTTTTTTGTAGCATAGGACAAGCCAGAACAAACTCTTATAAGAGGAAAAGCGCTCCCAAGGACACATGGGAATATCGTCAAGCTAGTTTTGATCACGTTCATATGATTCGCGTTCTATACTTTGATAATTTGATATGTGGGTGGACCGGTGCTTGGGTGATGTTCTTACTTGAACAAGCATCCCACTTATGATTAACCTCTATTGCAAGCATCCGCAACTACAACAAAAGCATTAAGGTAAACCTAACCATAGCATGAAACATGTGGATCCAAATCAGCCCCTTACGAAGCAACGCATAAACTAGGGTTTAAGCTTCTGTCACTCTAGCAACCCATCATCTACTTATTACTTCCCAATGCCTTCCTCTATCCCCAAATAATGGTGAAGTGTTATGTAGTCAACGTTCACATAAAACCACTAGAGGCTAGACAACATACATCTTATCAAAATATCAAACGAATACCAAATTCACATGACTACTCATAGCAAGACTTCTCCCTTGTCCTCAGGAACGAACGTAATTACTCACAAAGCATAATCATGTTCATAATCAGAGGGGTAATAATATGCATATAGGATCTGAACAAATGATCTTCCACCAATTAAACCAACTAGCATCAACTACAAGAAGTAATCAACACTACTAGCAACCTACTAGCACCGATCCCGGACTTTGAGACAAGAATTGGATACAAGAGATGAACTAGGGTTTGGAGATGAGATTGCGCTAGGGAAGATGTTGATGGAGATTGCCCTCTCCCGATGAGAGGAGCATTGGTGATGACGATGGTGATGATTTCCCCCTCCGGGAGGGAAGTATCCCTGGCAGAACAGCTCTGCCGGAGCTCTAGATTGGATCCGCCAAGGTTCCGCCTCGTGGCGGCAGAGTCTCGTCCCAAAAAGTTCCTTCTGATTTTTTTCTCATCAAAAGACTTCATATAGCAGAACATGGACATCGGAGACCCACCAGGGGGCCCAGGGGCGCCCCCATCCTCGTGAGAAGGGTGTGGGCCCCCTGGCCTTCATCTTTGGCGAGGATTTTTCTTTATTTATTTTAATATGTTCCGTGGAGTTTCAGGACTTTTGGAGTTGCGCAGAATAGGTCTCTAATATTTGCTCCTTTTCCAGCCCAGAATTCCAGCTGCCGGCATTCTCCCTCTTTATGTAAACCTTGTAAAATAAGAGAGAATAGCCATAAGTATTGTGACATAAAGTGAAATAACAACCATAATGCAATAAATATCGATATAAAAGCATGATGCAAAATGGACGTATCAACTCCCACAAGGTTAGACCTCGCTTGTCCTCAAGCAAAAAGCCGATAACAATAAATATGTCCTCATGTTTAGAGGTAGAGGCGTCGATAAAAATAAAATACGTACATGAAGGCCTCATGATTAATTCTCATAACTGCAATATATATAGATTTTGTCATATGATTACTCATGTTCAAGTGATGATCTATTCACAATGCAAAAGTATAAATCATAAACCTTACTGGGCTCCGACAAACTATAATCTCAGTCATTGAAGCAATTGCAATCTATCATAACATCGGAAAGAGTCTATGTCAGAGCTAAAAAGCAAGTCCACATACTCAACTATCATTTAGTCCTTCATAATTGCTAACACTCACGCAATACTTGTGGTTATGAAGTTTTAATCGGACACAGAGAAAGATAGGGGCTTATAGTTTTTCCCCACAACCTTTTACCTCAAGGGTAATGTCATCAATAATGGTTCATGCTCCCCAACATCCAATTAGATATATATATATCATGTTCTTTCCAACATGGTGAGCTTGCCAAAGGATAAAATGAAAAAGGAAAGGTGAAGATCACCGTGACTCTGGCATAAGGTAGAAGATAATGATAAAGGATAGGCCCTTCGCAGAGGGAAGCAGAGGTTGCCATACGCTTTTATGGTTGGATGCACAAAATCTCAATGCAAACGAACATCACTTTATATTGCCCCTTGTAATATGAACCTTTATTATGCAGTCCGTCGCTTTTATTACTTCCTCATCACAAGATCGTATAAAGCTTATTTCTCCCACACCAATCAATCATACATAATTGGAGCATTTTTTATTGCTTTGCACCGATGACAACTTACTTGAAGGATCTTACTCAATCCATAGGTAGATATGGTGGACTCTCATGGCAAAACTGGTTTAGGGATTTTGGAAGCACAAGTAGTATTTCTACTTGGTGCTGAGAATTTGGCTAGCATGAGGAGGAAAGGCAAGCTCAACAAGTTAGAGGAACCATGACAACATACTTTATCTCAGATATAAGAAAGACATAACTCATTACGTTGTCTTCCTTGTCCAACATCAACTCTTTAGCATGTCGTATTTTAATGAGTGCTCCCAATCATAAAAGATGTCAATGATAATATATCTAGATGTGAAACCTCTCTTTCCTTATTACTTCCCATTAATTGCAACAATGACCAAAGCTATGTCTGCCAACTCCCAACAACTTTTAATCATCATACTCTTTCTATGTGAAGTCATTACTCTCAATAAGGTCAATATGAACTTTTTGTTTTTGTAACGCCCTCAAAGCGGCTATATCTCCCACGTGTCGAAGCACGACTTAGAGGCATAACCGCATTGAAAGCAATGTCGCAAGTGAGGTAATCTTCACACAACCCAAGTAATAAATAAGGGAAAAAGATACATAGTTGGCTTACAATCGCCACTTCACACAATACATGAATAAAGCATTACATCATCCAAATACACTCAAGGTTCGACTACGGAACCAAAATAAAAGAAGACTACCCCAAATGCTACACAGATCCCCAATTGTCCTGACTGGGCTCCACTACTGATCAACTAGAACGAAACAACACAAAGGACAAGATCTTCATTGAGCTCCTCCTTGAGCTTGGTTGCGTCATCTACACGGTTCAACGGCACCTGCAAGCTGGTTTTGGAAGTATCTATGAGTCACGGGGACTCAGCAATCTCACACCCTTGCTATCAAGACCATTTAAGCTTATAGGAAAGGCAAAGGTATGATGTGGAGCTGAAGCAAGCGACTAGCATATATGGTGGCTAACATATTCGCAAGAGTGAGCGAGAAGAGAAGGCAAAAGCACTCTCGAACAACTATGATCAAGAAGTGATCCTAGAACAACCTACGTCAAGCATAACTCCAACACCGTGTTCACTCCCCGGACTCCGCCGAGAAGAGACCATCACGGTAACACACGCGGTTGGTGTATTTTAATTAAGGTCAACTTCAGGTTTTCTACAACCGGACATTAACAAATTCCCATCTGCCCATAACCGCGGGCACGGCTTTCGAAAGTTCAAAACCCTGCAGGGGTGTCCCAACTTAGCCCATCATAAGCTCTCACGGTCAACGAAGGATATTCCTTCTCCCAAGACAATCCGATCAGACTCGACATCCCGGTTACAAGACATCCTCTACAATGGTAAAACAAGTCCAGAAAGACCACCCGATGCGCCGACATCCCGATAGGAGCTACACATATCTCATTCTCAGGGCACACCGGATAAGCTAAGCATACGGGAGCCAACGTAACCCAAGTTGCCAAGGGACGGCCCCGCACGGTGCTCTGGGTTGGACCAACACTTAGACAAGCACTGGCCCGGGGGTTTAAAAATAAAGATGACCCTCGGGATGCGCGACTCCCAAGGGAAAAAGGCTAGGTGGTGAATGGTAAAACCAAGGTTGGGCCTTGCTGGAGGAGTTTTATTCAAAGCAAACTTTTAAGGGGTTCCCATTATAACCCAACCGCGTAAGGGACTCAAAATCCGGGAACATAACACCCATATGACGGAAACTAGGGCGGCAAGAGTGGAACAAAACACCAGGCATAAGGCCGAGCCTTCCACCCTTTACCAAGTATATATATGCATTAATTAAATAAGAGATATTGTGATATCCCAACAAAATATCCATGTTCCAACACGGAACAAGCTCCAATCTTCACCCGCAACTAACAACGCTATAAGAGGGGCTGAGCAAAGCAGTAACATAGCCAAACAACGGTTTGCTAGGACAAGGTGGGTTAGAGGTTTGACATGGCAATTTGGGAGGAATGATAAGCAAGTGGTAGGTATCATAGCATATGCATAGAAAAAGAGCGAGCATCTAGCAAGCAAAGATAGAAGTGATTTCGAGGGTATGATCATCTTGCCTGCAAAGTTGTCAGAGTTTACTTGAGCCTCGTAAGCGAACTCAACGGGCTCCTCGTTCACGGAATCGTCTCCCGGCTCTACCCAAACAAGAACAACAAGCAAACGGAACACAATCAACCACGTGCAATGCTCAAACAACATGACACAAACATGGTATGCTATGCGGGATGCGATATGTGATGCATATGCAAGATTTGACAAGGAATGATTGAACCTGGCCTCAACTTGGAAATCCAGGAGTGCCAATGGAAAGGTGAGGTGATTTTGGTTGAACAAATCGATATAAAATCACCAGAATCGGATGCATGGTTTGGAAATGGCAAGCAAAACAAATATGGCACCGGTCTGCGATAAACAGCAAGTAGCCATCTAAATGCAACAAGTTAAATATGCTACAGCACTCAAACATGGCAACAAAATACATGGCAGGGATCCACTCAAGATGCTTAGAAAAAGATGAACACTGAGCTACGGCTAAGGATGGCAATGGGTCGGGTTTGGATCGGGTTGAGCAATCTCAAATCCATATCCATTTCCATGAAGACAGTCTTTCCCCGCCCATGAAAAATCCATGGGTGAAAAATTGTGTCCATGTCCAAATCCGATGGATATCCATACCCATTGGATATCCATTGGGTCCTCTCGAGACATATAAATAAGACATAACACAATATTAACATAAACTCTTCCATTCTTCACCTCGTGGTAGGCTAGGCTTCACTTATGGTAAATCAACATCCACTAACAACCTAAGATCATTTAGTGTTTTTCTAACAGATGAGAATGACGAGTCATTTAAGGAGGTAAAAATAAGGGAAGGGGTGTTGGAGTATGTTATAGAGGGGATTGAATGTCAACTAAAAAAAGTTACGACGGGGATTGTGTAATTTCTTATGCATGTTTTAGATAAAAAAAGTGTAAAATTGTTGTGGGACATACGACCGTGGGGCAGGGATAGCAGATTTTCCCCCATTAAGTCATACTATCGGGTCGGGTTTGGGTATATCCATGGGTACAAGATTATATCCATGCCCTATCCACGAACAATAGGGTCGGGTTTGGGTATATCCTTGGGTACAGGATTATATCCATGCCCTATCCACGAACAATAGGGTCGGGTTTGGGCGCCGCCCATGGACACAAAAGCATATCCAAACCCTATCCATTCGGGTTGGATATCCATGGATATGCATGTCCATGGATAAAATTTCCATCCTTAGCTACGGCTAATTCACTCATTAACAGGTTCAAACACGCATGGCAAAAGAGCAAATGATAATAGGTTTCAGACTTAGTGAAATTAACACAAGTCTGGAATTTATCATCAGGAAGCACACTTTAGAGCATGAAAACTACATGCTACAGGAACTTAACATGGCAACGCAAGGCATTGCATGAAGATACTCAAAGCACTTAGCAAAAGTCCCTTAGTGACCTTGAGCCAAAAGGGATCAGAAAATAAAATTGCGAGCATGTGAACATGGCAAAAACATAATCAGATTCAGACTTAGTGAAAAACTGGAGCATGCAAATCAGTTAACGAGTAGGCATGTTTACGAGCTCGATTCACTCACTACAGAGCATGGCATGACAAACTAAGCATACACCCATCAAGAAGACATGGCATAGAAGCAAGACATGGCAAGAACTACAAGATAGCATGCACGGATCAATAGCAACATTCTCGGCAAAATCGCTAAACAAGTTAACAATCTGCCAGGAACATTTTATAGCAAAAGTAGAGCTCGATTGACTCAATCTAGGGTGCTCCATAAATACGAACAAATATATGGATGGATAGAGCACCACAATGATAACAAAACATCCTTACTGACCATCCTCAAAAGAGGCATGGATCACTAGGAAACAACATGAACATATGGCATAACGACAAAAATAGAACAAGGACTTGGTGAAATTCTAAGTCCCTGAAATCAGCATTACCGATTACGCTACTTTGCATGCTTGTGCTAGTCACCACAAATGTCACAAAAATACATGGCATACACCCCTGTAAAGATGCCATGGCATATAACAAAACACATGTAGAGCTCAGGAGCATATCATGCACACATTAAACATGGCAAAAATGACAAATAGCTATTTGCTGAAACAGATCTGACAAATTCACCACATAGCCCTCTTCCAACAGCATTTCGGGCATCAAGATGAGCTCAACTGAAAATGATGGAGTAACATGAAATGATGTACTCGTCGAGACGAACATTTTGATATGCTACACTCGCAAATCGGAGCTACGATGAGGGATTTACGATGCGATGAATATGGGCATGTGATAAGATGGAAAAAGGACTTAGGCGTTTCGAAAAAAAAACAAATGAGCGCGTTTTAGAAATACAAAGCTCAGGGCGGCGGGTAGCAGGGCTTCTCACCGCCTGGCCTTGGGCCGGAGAGAGACAAAGCTGGGCCAGGTGGTTGCCGCAGCCCATGCAGAGGGAGGTCGTCCTCCTCCTCGTGCACTCGCACGAGCAGGGTGGTCACGGCGGCGTCAGGAGGAAAACCAGCGAGGGGAGGTGTCGGCGGCGGGACCTGGAGAGGATGGCGAGGTCGGAAATGGGTTGCAAGCGGCCAGATCCGGCAGTGGGTGGCCGGATCGGGGCACAGACGGCGCTCCAGCGAGCTAGCACGTCGGCAAGGTCGGGAGAGAACTCCGACGACTGCGCCAGGGTCCGATGTGGCGCCTAGTGTCAGATCCGAGCCTGGGGGGATCCGGGAGGGCGGCACGGGTCGCCGGAGGTGAGGAGAAAGGTGGCGGGGGCCGCAAGGCGACGGCGGCGCAGGCGGGTACTCCGGCGAGGAGGCGGAGGCCACCGGCGATGGAGGCACGAGCGCGCGGGAGACCGGCCGGGCTCCGATGGGCTCGCGCAGGCCGCGCGTGGGCTCGGGCGGGCCGGCGCGGTGGGAGGCGCAGAGAGACGACGTGGCGTGTTGTGGTTGGCTGCGGAGATGGAGGCGGACATGTCTGGCAAGGAGAAATTTGTCTGGCGGCGTGGAAAGGAAAGATCTAGGGTTTGTACCGCGGAATTTTCGGGGGAGGCCACATATTTATTGGTAGAGGGAGCTAGGAGAGTCCAAATGAGGTGTGGTTTTCGGCCACGCGATCGTGATCGAACGACCGAGATGATGTAGGGGGTTTTGGTGGGTTTTGGGCCACTTTGGAAGGGTGTTGGTCTGCAACACACATGAGGCCTTTTCGGTCCCTCGGTTAACCGTTGGAGTATCAAACGAAGTCCAAATGGCACGAAACTTGACCGGCGGTCTACCGCTAGTAAACCAAGGCCGCATGACAAGTGTCGGTCCAATCTGAAAACGTTTAACACCCGCACTCAAAAAGAGGTAGAAAGGGGCACCAGGTGACATAGAAGCGCCGGATTGCAAAACGGACAGCGGGGAAAATGCTCGGATGCATGAGACGAACATGTTTGCAAATGAAATGCACATGATGACATGATATGAGATGCATGACACGCAAGCAATGACAACGCAACAACAGCGAATAACCGGAGGACACCTGGCACATCGGTCTTGGGGCGCTACAACACTCCACCACTATGAGAGGATCTCGTCCCGAGATCTAGAATGGCACCGGAGGGACAACGGAAGAGAAATAGAAGAGGTAAAACTAAGTTGCTTCTTTGACAAACGAGTGAAACCAAAGAACCTTGCAAAGGTTAAACCATTTCAAGAAAATCATACAACGGAGGTGACATAACTTGAAAAGAAACACTCCGTTAGAAAAGAGAAACAAGGAAGAACGAATTCGGACAGCACTCCGGTTTAAAAGAGATGAAAAACTTGATAAAATGAAAGAGCTTGAGCAAAGGGTCACTTCGGTTAAAAGGATAAGCACGATCAAAACATGGTCCCGACAATGTGAGAAGATGGGTTGAGGAGAGCAACATCACCATGCCTTCGGAATGGAAGAATCGAAGATAGATAATTGCCATAGGAGAATTGAGAAGAAAATGCCAACTTCTGCCACAAAAGAGCTGGAAGAGGCATCTTTAGGAGAAGGGTCGAACAGAGTTGTTGGAAAAACCAACAACGAAAAGAATAAGCTTGATATGGTCTTATGGAATACATCTCAAAATTATGAGGTGACAACCTGCCACTCACGGGAAGAAGAATTGGATTGGTATGAACAAGGAGACGAGAAAGCTTATTTCACCGGAAGGATGAAAGAAGAACTTGGGTCCTATATGAGCACCATAAATAGCAACAATCCTTAGGGACAGTTTTAGGTGAAATATAGCCCAAGATAATTCCGACAAAGGGATTGATGGATTTAAAATACCTCATTCTTAACAACATGTGGAACATGAAACATGAACTCAAATTATCAAGAATGTCATAATACCACCTCCAATGATACGGAAGAAAGAATTGCACTCCGGGTAGCAAGATGAAGAAAACTTGAGCTTCTTCTGAAAAGAATCTCGATGAACACTTCGAGAAGGAATTAAATCCTTGATGAACCATCATGTAGAACCTCCATGAAGAACTCCGGTAACAAAAGGATAACGAGAAGAAAAGGGAAGTTGAAAACACAAGTTGAAACCTTGCAATGATTTAGATGGGTGTTCGTGATGATATAATTGAGGGAGCTTCGAATTGCGGGAAGAAAAGATAGAGCATCTCGAAACGATAATGTGAAACGATGAACCACTCCGGAGAAAGAAATTGAATAAACTCGATGAAACAAGAATAAGAATTATGTTATGCGTATCCTTCATCAATTTAGGTTGATATCAAGCAACAGATTGCAAACAACTTATTCCCGTTGGAAGGATTAAGAGAGATATAGTGCCAACTTGGGAAAATATTGAACGAACCACCGGTAGGATAGAAATAACAAATGAATCGATACAATAACAAAGGAAGAGAAATCTTGAACGAGCCACTGGTAAGAATTGAAAATGAACGAAGAAAAATGATGAATCACCAGGTAAGAATTGTGAAATGAATGACGATACTTGAGACAATCTAGATACATGAGAACGAAGGGATCATGACTGATTAGAGATCACTTGAACGATGCACCGTTAAGATTGGATAATGACAACTGAAAGCTGAGAATGAATAAATTCTGATATGATTGTCTCCGGAGTAACAAACTACAAAGCCTCCTGAATTTCTCGGGAAGGATGAAAAGAATTCTCACAACCAAAACAATTATGAGAGGATGCCAGCAAGCTAGAATCATGAATCTTTGAGAGAACGGATAAGATTTGGAGGAAAAACTCTTCTTCGGTCTTCAAATCCTGAGAATGACGACGAGAAACACCAACAAAAATTGTTGAGGCACTCCGGAATGAAGAATAGAAAGGTTGAACCAACGATGAAAATAATTTGAAAGATCTTGGTGAAAGACATTTGACTGATGATAATTCATTCTTACGTCAAAATTTAGAAGATTTGAGAATAACTCTGGGAGAATAAGAAGAGTCAGGTAAGATCCTGGGAAAAGCCCTGTGGGTTAGGGCCCACTCAAAAGAAACACCGTTGAAAAGATTTAAAAGAGAGGTTTCACCGGTTAAAAGGCTTGAATGAGATAACATCCTCGAAAGAGCTTGAACTAAAGCAGAGTGGAAACACGAATCATCGAGATATCTTGAGCACTCCAAAACAAATGATTAGCGAGAAATGGATGATTGAGAGGTGCACCGGCAATAAAAAGTATTTGAAACAAGGAAAAAGGATATGATCCACAAAGCTTGACTTGGTTCCACCGGAGAAGAAAAAAGAATGAATAATGGTGAACTAGAAACTCCGTTAAAATCTTCATGAGCATCACCGGGTAAGAACGCTGATTGAAAAGAAAGAAGAGGCTTCACATGAATAAGATGGATAGTTTTTTTAAGAAATCTTAATCAAAAAAAAAAAAGGGGGGGGGGGGGGGAAAAAACAAAGGCAACTTGGAGACGGATGAAACAAACACCGTTGAGAAAACCGAGAGGTGATCTTGCGATGTTAAAATGATCGGATCCACTTGAAGAGAAACACACCGGTTGAAAAGGATTGACATGACAAACTCGATGATCGAGAAGGATTAGTATTCAAATCGGAGTATGAGAAACACCGTTTAAGGTATGGAATCAACACTTGGCTTCGAAGCAACTCGAATACCACAACTCAAAACAAGACAAAGGATTAGCTTGCGGAATAAGCCAAAACAAACATATGATAGGGATTTTGTCCGAAGTTTTCGTGGTGGGGCCTACCCAGGCTCGATCGTACAACACCATCATGTACAAGGCAGTGCACATGACATACGAAGCGTCCCCGAGTCGGCATAGCCAAGGACTCTTTAAGACACAACGAGACCACTTTAAAACCAACCGTGGATAGGCGGACCACTAGACGTCGAACCCCAATTTCATATCATACATCTGTCGGAAAGATATCCTAAGAGCTACTTGAATTCCCACTTATAAATTCCCGAAATTTTCCGGTTATGCAATCAGGTGTTGGGGATATAGGGGAAGCATAATATCTCACCCAAACTAACAAATCCTACATCCAGCTGTATCCATCCTTCAACACATAACCAAGAAACCTTCGGAAATCGTCTACCTCAACCTTCGAGAAGCATCCGTTATACGAGTGATGGCAATACTCTCGAACTCCCGCCCCAGTACTGGGTGGCGTCGAGGATATCTCACCAACAACTGCATAAAAGAGATTTTCGATGTCGGCAAAACTAATCTCAGGTATTCTAGAACTGCAACGATAAAATTGTGAGGACAACACCTCGGAGCTCAACTCCCCGGGACACTGCCACAACCCCTAAATGATAGGAGGCACCAAGAACAATGTTCTCATCACAAAACCATCAGAACGATTCCAAGATACCCGCATGATCCTAAATTTTTTTTAGTGAAATTTGAGAAGATAAGAGTCAAAACTCTACGTCAGGATGCCTTACCAGAGCGATGAAGGGACTGGGGAGTAAAAAGAATTCCTAACTCTCCGATATATATAATCCTAAATGACTCAAAACATTTTTTTCTAGACTCAACAACGCCAGCTATTCGATCAAGCAGGGGGCTCCTAAGGTCGGGGAAGGCTCTGATTACCAACTTGTAACGCCCTCGATGCGGCTATATCTCCCACGTGTCGAAGCACGACTTAGAGGCATAACCGCATTGAAAGCAATATCGCAAGTGAGGTAATCTTCACACAACCCATGTAATACATAAGGGAAAAAGATACATAGTTGGCTTACAATCGCCACCTCACACAATACATGAATAAAGCCTTACATCATCCAAATACACTCAAGGTCCGACTACGGAACCAAAATAAAAGAAGACTACCCCAAATGCTACACAGATCCCCGATCGTCCCGACAGGGCTCCACTACTGATCAACTAGAATGAAACAACACAAAGGACAAGATCTTCATCGAGCTCCTCCTTGAGCTTGGTTGCGTCATCTGCACGGTTCAACGGCACCTGCAAGCTGGTTTTGGAAGTATCTGTGAGTCACGGGGACTCAACAATCTCACACCCTCGCTATCAAGACTATTTAAGCTTATAGGAAAGGCAAAGGTATGATGTGGAGCTGAAGCAAGCGACTATCATATATGGTGGCTAACATATTCGCAAAAGAGAGCAAGAAGAGAAGGCAAAAGCATGGTCGAACAACTATGATCAAGAAGTGATCCTAGAACAACCTACGTCAAGCATAACTCCAACATCGTGTTCACTTCCCGGACTCCGTCGAGAAGAGACCATCACAGTAACACACGCGGTTGGTGTATTTTCATTAAGGTCAACTTCAGGTTTTCTACAACCGGACATTAACAAATTCCCATCTGCCCATAACCGCGGGAACGGCTTTCAAAAGTTCAAAACCCTGTAGGGGTGTCCCAACTTAGCCCATCACAAGATCTCACGGTCAGCGAAGGATATTCCTTCTCCCAAGACAATCCGATCAGACTCGACATCCCGGTTACAAGACATCCTCGACAATGTTAAAACACGTCCAGCAAGACCACCCGATGCGCCGACATCCCGATAGGAGCTGCACATATCTCGTTCTCAGGGCACACCAGATAAGCTAAGCGTACGGGAGCCAACGTAACCCAAGTTGCCAAGGGACGGCCCCGCACGGTGCTCTGGGTTGGACCAACACTTAGACAAGCACTGGCCCGGGGGTTTAAAAATAAAGATGACCCTCAGGATGCGCGACTCCCAAGGGAAAAAGGCTAGTTGGCGAATGGTAAAACCAAGGTTGGGCCTTGCTGGAGGAGTTTTATTCAAAGCGAACTGTCAAGGGGTTCCCATTATAACCGAACCGCGTGAGGGACACAAAATCCGGGAACATAACATCGATATGACGGAAACTAGGGCGGCAAGAGTGGAACAAAACACCAGGCATAAGGCCGAGCCTTCCACCCTTTACCAAGTATATAGATGCATTAATTAAATAAGAGATATTGTGATATCCCAACAAAATATCCATGTTCCAACATGGAACAAGCTCCAATCTTCACCTGCAACTAATAACGCTATAAGAGGGGCTGAGCAAAGAAGTAACTTAGCCAAACAACGGTTTGCTAGGACAAGGTGGGTTAGAGGTTTGACATGGCAATTTGGGAGGCATGATAAGCAAGTGGTAGGTATCATAGCATAGGCATAGCAAAATAGCGAGCATCTAGAAAGCAAAGATAGAAGTGATTTCGAGGGTATGATCATCTTGCCTGCAAAGTTGTCAGAGTTGACTTGATCCTCGTAAGCGAACTCAACGGGCTCCTTGTTCACGGAATCGTCTCCCGGCTCTACCCAAACAAGAACAACAAGCAAACGGAACACAATCAACCACGTGCAATGCTCAAACAACCTGACACAAACATGGTATGCTATGCGGGATGCGATATGTGATGCATATGCAAGATTTGACAAGGAATGATTGAACCTGGCCTCAACTTGGAAATCCAAGAGTGCCAATGGAAAGGTGAGGTGATTTTGGTTGAACAAATCGATATAATATCACCAGAATCGGATGCACGGTTTGGAAATGGCAAGCAAAACAAATGTGGCACCGGTCTGCGATAAACAACAAGTAGCCATCTAAATGCAACAAGTTAAATATGCTACAACACTCAAACATGGCAACAAAATACATGGCAGGGATCCACTCAAGATGCTTAGAAAAAGATGAACACTGAGCTACGGCTAAGGATGGCAATGGGTCGGGTTTGGATTGGGTTGAACAATCTCAAATCCATATCCATGTCCATGAAGACAGTCTTTCCCCGCCCATGAAAAATCCATGGGTGAAAAATTGTGTCCATGTCCAAATCCGATGGATATCCATACCCATTGGATATCCATTGGGTCCTCTCGAGACATATAAATAAGACATAACACAATATTAACATAAACTCTTCCATTCTTCACCTCGTGGTAGGCTAGGCTTCACTTATGGTAAATCAACATCCACTAACAACCTAAGATCATTTAGTATTTTTCTAACAGATGAGAATGACGAGTCATTTAAGGAGGTAAAAATAAGGGAAGGGGTGTTGGAGTATGTTACAGAGGGGATTGAATGTCAACTAAAAAAAGTTACGATGGGGATTGTGTAATTTCTTATGCATGTTTTAGATAAAAAAAAGTGTAAAATTGTTGTGGGACATACGACCGTGGGGCAGGGATAGCAGATTTCCCCCCATTAAGTCATACTATCGGGTCGGGTTTGGGTATATCCATGGGTACAATATTATATCCATGCCCTATCCACGAACAATAGGGTCGGGTTTGGGCGCCGCCCATGGACACAAAAGCATATCCAAACCCTATCCATTCGGGTTGGATATCCATGGATATGCATGTCCATGGATAAAATTTCCATCCTTAGCTACGGCTAATTCACTCATTAACAGGTTCAAACACGCATGGCAAAAGAGCAAATGATAACAGGTTTCAGACTTAGTGAAATTAACACAAGTCTGGAATTTATCATCAGGAAGCACACTTTAGAGCATGAAAACTACATGCTACAGGAACTTAACATGGCAACGCAAGGCATTGCATGAAGATACTCAAAGCACTTAGCAAAAGTCCCTTAGTGACCTTGAGCCAAAAGGGATCAGAAAATAAAATTGCGAGCATGTGAACATGGCAAAAACATAATCAGATTCAGACTTAGTGAAAAACTGGAGCATGCAAATCAGTTAACGAGTAGGCATGTTTACGAGCTCGATTCACTCACTACAGAGCATGGCATGACAAACTAAGCATACACCCATCAAGAAGACATGGCATAGAAGCTAGACATGGCAAGAACTACAAGATAGCATGCACGGATCAATAGCAACATTCTCGGCAAAATCGCTAAACAAGTTAACAATCTGCCAGGAACATTTTATAGCAAAAGTAGAGCTCGATTGACTCAATCTAGGGTGCTCCATAAATATGAACAAATATATGGATGGATAGAGCACCACAATGATAACAAAACATCCTTACTGACCATCCTCAAAAGAGGCATGGATCACTAGGAAACAACATGAACATATGGCATAACGACAAAAATAGAACAAGGACTTGGTGAAATTCTAAGTCCCTGAAATCAGCATTACCGATTACGCTACTTTGCATGCTTGTGCTAGTCACCACAAATGTCACAAAAATACATGGCATACACCCCTGTAAAGATGCCATGGCATATAACAAAACACATGTAGAGCTCAGGAGCATATCATGCACACATTAAACATGGCAAAAATGACAAATATCTATTTGCTGAAATAGATCTGACAAATTCACCACATAGCCCTCTTCCAACAGCATTTCGGGCATCAAGATGAGCTCAACTGAAAATGATGGAGTAACATGAAATGATGTACTCGTCGAGACGAACATTTTGATATGCTACACTCGCAAATCGGAGCTACGATGAGGGATTTATGATGCGATGGATATGGGCATGTGATAAGATGGAAAAAGGTCTTAGGCGTTTCGAAAAAAACAAATGAGCGCATTTTAGAAATACAACGCTCAAGGCGGTGGGTAGCAGGGCTTCTCACCCGCGTGGCCTTGGGCCGGAGAGAGACGGAGCTGGGCCGGGTGGTTGCCGCATCCCACGCAGAGGGAGGTCGTCCTCCTCCTCCTGCACTCGCACGAGCAGGGCGGTCACGGCGACGTTAGGAGGAAACCGGCGAGGGGAGTTGTCGGCGGCGGGACCTGGCGAGAATGGCGAGGTCGGAAATGGGTGGCCGGCGGCCATATCCGGCAGTGGGCGGCCGGATCGGGGCACATACAGCGCTCCGGCAAGCTAGCACGTCGGCAAGGTCGGGAGAGAACTCCGGCTACCGCGCCAGGGTCCGATGTGGCGCCTAGCGTCAGATCCGAGCCTGGGGGGATCTGGTAGGGCGGCACGAGTCGCTGGCGGTGAGGAGAAAGGTGGTGGGGGCCGCAAGGCGACGGCGGCGCAGGCGGGTACTCCGGTGAGGAGGCGGAGGCCACCGGCGATGGAGGCACGAGCGCGCGGGAGACCGACCGGGCTCCGATGGGCTCGCGCAGGCCACGCGCGGGCTCGGGCGGGCCGGCGCGGTGGGAGGCACAGAGAGATGACATGGCGTGTTGTGGTTGTCTGCGGAGATGGAGGCGGACATGTCCGGCGAGGAGAAATTTGTCCGGCGATGCGGAGAGGAGAGATCTAGGGTTTGTACCGCGGAATTTTCGGGGGAGGCCACATATTTATAGGTAGAGGGAGCTAGGAGAGTCCAAATAATGTGCAGTTTTCGGCCACGCGATCATGATCGAACGACCGAGATGATGGAGGTGGTTTTGGTGTGTTTTGGGCCACTTTGGAAGGGTGTTGGGCTGCAACACACATGAGGCATTTTCGGTCCCTCGGTTAACCGTTGGAGTATCAAACGAAGTCCAAATGGCACGAAACTTGACCGGCGGTCTACCAGTAGTAAACCAAGGCCGCATGATAAGTCTCGGTCCAATCCGAAAACGTTTAACACCCGCACACGAAAAGAGGTAGAAAGGGGCACCGGGTGACATAGAAGCGCTGGATTGCAAAATGGACAATGGGGAAAATGCTCGAATGCATGAGACGAACATGTATGCAAATGAAATGCACATGATGACATGATATGAGATGAATGACACGCAAGCAATGACAATGCAACAACAGCGAATAACTGGAGGACACCTGGCACATCGGTCTCAGGGTACTATAGTTTTATTTTTATTCTTTTTCTCTTTTCTTTTATTCACCCAAGATCATGGCAAAATAATCAAGCCCTTGACTGAACACTAATCTTTATTATATATAACTCATGGACTCGATTACATAGAGAGATCATAAAGCAAAACTCAAAACTAGATCGAGCTCAGATCGAACTAAGAAAAACAGTAAAGATGGGGGTTGTGATTGTGATACGATACTGGGGCACCTCCCCCAAGCTTGGCAGTTGCCAAGGGGAGTGCCCATACCCAGATACTCAATTCTTCTTTGTTGGAGGAGACGATGGAGGTGTTGTTGATGATGCAGGCTTAGTTGATGGCTTAGGCTTCTCCCTTAATTTGCGCTTGAGGATGGCATTTTGATCCCTCAGATCATCAATCTCCCACTCCAGGGTTAATATATTTTTGCATAGGTCCTGCTTATTTTCCTGCAAGAGACGAAAAGGGATAAACTCGAACTTAGGTTTCTTTACCCTATCAGGGAGACTTGACTTTTTGAACTCCATGTGCATGTCCCCAGGTTGAGGTAATGGTGATACATCTTCATCTGAGCTCGTCTCCTCCTTCCCCTTGGGTTTATAGTCCTCTTCTTCCTCCATGGTCCGTCCATCGTGTTCCACATCTCCATAGACCTTGGGATTTGCTAAGTAATCATCCACATAGCTTTCTCCTTCTGAATCCTGGGAAGACATGTTGATTTAATCTGCAACGGGACAGCTCGAAACAAAAACAGAGGACAATTGCGTGATACGGGAGTCAAAACCTTCGGGAGGTCATATAATGAATTTTTACCGACCAAAATACGTAACGTGCAAGAAAACGGAGTCCGGAGGACACACGAGGTGCTCGCGAGGTAGGGGGGCGCGCCCAGGGGGGTAGGGCGCGCCCACCACCCTCGTGGGGCCCTCGTGTCCTTCCCGGACTGCTACTTATTTTTCTATTTTTCTAAATATTCCAAAACAGAGAAATATTTCCTTAAAAATTGTTTTGGAGTCGGTTTACTTACCGTACCACATACATATTCCTTTTCGGAGTCTGAAACATTCCAGGAAGTGTCCCTTATGTATTCCTCCGGGGTTACGGTTTCAATAATATTGGTTTCAACATTTATGGGATTACCTGAGATATAATGTTTAATTCTTTGACCGTTTACCACCTTCGGATTTGTGCCCTCGAAGTTGTTAATTTTTATGGCACCGGAACGATAGACCTCCTCGATAACATAGGGGCCTTCCCATTTAGAGAGAAGTTTTCCTACAAAAAATCTTAAACGAGAGTTGTATAGCAATACATAATCACCTACATTAAACTCACGCTTTTGTATCCTTTTGTCATGCCATCTTTTAACTTTTTCTTTAAACAACTTGGCATTTTCATAAGCTTGGGTTCTCCATTCGTCAAGTGAGATAATATCAAATAACCACTTCTCACCGGCAAGTTTAAAATCATAGTTAAGCTCTTTAATAGCCCAATATGCCTTATGTTCTAGTTCGAGAGGTAAGGGACATGCTTTTCCATAAACCATTTTATACGGAGACATACCCATAGGATTTTTGTATGCAGTTCTATATGCCCATAATGCATCATCAAGTTTCTTAGACCAGTTCTTTCTAGACCTATTAACAGTCTTTTGCAAAATTAATTTGAGCTCTCTATTGCTCAACTCTACTTGACCACTAGACTGTGGGTGATAAGGAGATGCAATTCTAGAATTAACATCATATTTAGCAAGCATTTTATGGAAAGCACCATGCATAAAGTGTGAACCACCATCAGTCATTAAATATCTGGGGACTCCAAACCTCGGAAAAATAACTTCTTCAAGCATTTTAATAGAAGTGTTATGATCAGCACTACTAGTTGGAATAGCTTCTACCCACTTAGTAACGTAATCAACAGCAACTAAAATATGTGTGTATCCATTAGAGGCAGGAAAAGGTCCCATATAACCAAAGCCCCAAACATCAAACGGTTCAATAACAAGTGAATAATTCATACGCATTTCTTGACGTCTACTAATATTACCAATTCTTTGACATTCATCACAAGACAAGACAAACTTACGGGCATCCTTGAAGAGAGCAGGCCAATAAAAACCGGATTGCAATACCTTATGTGCAGTTCTATCTCCAGCGTGGTGTCCTCCATAAGTTTCGGAGTGGCACTTGCATAGGATCTGTTCCTGTTCATGCTCAGGTACACAACGTCTAACAACACCATCTACTCCTTTATAAAGATGTGTGTCGGTGTCAAAACCGGCGGATCTCCGGTAGAGGGTCCCAAAATGTGCGTCTAGGCCGGATGGTAACAGGAGGCAGGGGACACAATGTTTTACCCAGGTTCGGGCCCTCTTGATGGAGGTAAAACCCTACGTCTTGCTTGATTAATATTGATGATAGGGGTAGTACAAGAGTAGATCTACCATGAGATCAGAGAGGCTAAACCCTAGAAGCTAGCCTATGGTATGATTGTTTGTTGTCCTATGGACTAAAACCCTCTCCGGTTTATATAGACACCGGAGAGGTTAGGGTTACACAAGGTCGGTTACAAAGGAGGAGATATACATATCCGTATTGCCTAGCTTGCCTTCCACGCCAAGTAGAGTCCCATCCGGACATGAGACGAAGTCTTCAATCCTGTATCTTCATAATCTAACATTCCGGCCAATGGAGATAGTCCAGCTGTCCGGAGACCCCCTAATCCAGGACTCCCTAAGTAGCCCCTGAACCAGGCTTCAATGACGATGAGTCTGGCGCGCAGTATTGTCTTCAGCATTGCAAGGCGGGTTCTTCTCCAATTTCCAAGTGTTCGTAAATAGTATCCGGCCCCATAAATGTTGATCCTCTTGGCTTCTGTGCACCCAATAAGGGCTATTTCTCATGCATCGATGAATACGAAGCGTTAGGGCGTTTTTTCATTCACCCCCCTAGCTAGATAAATAAATTGTCTATTAAAGGGATTGGGATTCTTAGATCCGATCCACACCATCCTCCCCTTAGCGAGAATCCATCAGAGCGCATTTCGGAAAGATCCATTCCAGCATGGCCGACCTCCGTAGCTCCTCCTCCCACCCCCGTAGCCCTAAGCTTGGTGATTGGGAGAGGTGTTCAGTCCCACATAGTCGATTGGTCGAGCTGTAGACCAAAGGATTTCTTCCTCCGGCATACATGGTGCCCGTTCGAGCCGGGCTCACCACCTACAATGGCGGGGGGCAAGCGGAGAGCTTTCCCTGTCCCTCCATGGGGGAACGGGTTTGCTTTGTTCCTTACTTACAAAGGGTACTTGGATTTCCAATTCATCCGTTCCTTCGCGGGCTCCTGGAGTTCTATGGCCTCCAACTACATAATCTCACCCCTGCCTCCATCCTACACATCGCCGGCTACGTTGTTGTCTGTGAGTTGTTCCTGGGATGCCAGGCTCACTTTGAGCTGCGGAGAAGGCTATTTTGCCTTGTCCCTCGCACACAGAGGCAATCACTTTATCAAGTGGGCGGAGCCGAAGTATGGCGCATCACCGATACCGGATATCTGCCCGGTACCCTGAAGAAGCCGTCCGAAGACTGGCCTTCATAATGGTTTTATATGGAGGAAGTTCCCCTTCCGGACCCTGTTCGGTGGGGTCTTCCTGAGTTCAAAAATACTCCTCTGAAGAAGTGCCAAAGTTGGCACCCACGGAGCCCCCAGGTGGAAGACGACAGAGAAGTCCTTTATCTGATGAACCGGATTAAGGCAATGGCTCAGTCAGGATTGACAATAACCAAAGTTATGTCAATTTGCATAATGCGGGGAGTGCAACCACTTCAATATCGTGGGCACCCCTTGTGGTGCTTCAACGGAGAGGATGACGACACCCGCTATGGGCGTAAGGGTCCGGGTGATGCTGCCGCATTAACCAAAATCCTGTCTGAACTGTTCAAGGGAGAGGAGGAGGAGTTCGCCCGCATCAAGCCACGGGACGGATCCTCCATGTACAATCCTCCGAGCTGGGTAAGCTATATCCCTTTACTTCCACCTTCCCGCATTTTTCGTTGTAAGTATTCACCTTGCCAATTTACGACAGGAACTGCGAAAGGCCATAAGGGAGGTCAGCAGCCCTTCTCCACAGCCGGAGGACCCGAACCGGGCCCTCAACTCCGGACTCGAAGAAGATCCGGTTATTTCCGTGGAGCTGATAAATAAGCAGTTCTATCAGTTAAGCTGCGGCGATGCCATGGTGGCCATTACGGCCGACTACCCCGGACTGCTCCCTGCATCGCATGTAAGAAAAACTGAAAAGTCCCAACTTTAAAAGTAGGATCCCCCTTTTAGATACCTCACCCACCATATTTATGGCCTTTTTTACAGGGAAGGCATTCGGGACGCCCTAGAACAACGCGCCAACAGGAGGCATCGAGGCAGGGTAGGCCAAAAAGGAAGGCGGTGAGGATGGAGACGCCGGCGCAAAGGTACAACAAACGCCGCTCCGTGGTTGTCGTCTTTTTCAAAATATAATGACGCCCGTGTTTCTTCAACAGAAAAAACACTCACTGGAATATGTTCGGTGATGTCGCCGATCATGCTTCCACCAGTCGGGCACCAGGGCCGGACACGGAGGCAGAAGCAGATATGAGGTAGGCGCCGGATAATCCCTCGACAGAGGTTGCGGATAGATTATCCGCTACAAACTCAGAAGTGGAGAGCGCCATGAATCATGGGCGCCGCCGGGCCGTACTCTGCGACGCTTGTTTTTCACCAGAGGCGTTTGATGCCTTCAACTCTAGAGAAGCGTACTTCCGTGCTGCTCAAGATGGTCTGGCCAGAGCCACAGATGAGTATGTAAAGGATGTACGGGTGAGTAAATCTGACGAGTTATATGGATTGGTAGCCCCTGAGACTTGAAGCAATTAGCAGAACTGATTTAAGGATCATCTTTGTTGTTCAGGTTCTTACAGAGAAGAATACCAAGCTGTCCCAGGAGCTGGAGGAATGCAAGACCCAACTACAAGCCGCTGTTGGCACATTGCAGAAAAAGCCTCCAGCTGGTAACATTAACTGTAAAGAACAATGGTTACCATATAGTGTGCCGCATGGCTGCAGATCTAACAATAGATTTTGCAGATGAGTTCGGAGAGAATCCGGGGGACCAGCATATTATGCGACAGCTAGAGGGTGGCAAATGCGTGCTGACGAAGGTGAGGCAGGAGAAAAACAATCTACAAGACGCCAATATAAAGCTAAACGTGGAACTAAAAGACGTTTGGGGCTAGCTTGCAGACTCCGAGAAGGAGAATAAGAGGCTTCGGCGCGGCATTTTCAGTAAGCGCTTGAGCGAATCCTTTAAAGGTATTCGGCGAAAAAGCCGACTAACAGCGTAATGTCTGTAGGTATGCTGACGGGTCGTCCCGCGGAGGAAATGCCCGGGTCTGCGGGTGATCTTCTGTCCGAGCTATCACATCTGCACGAACAAGTTTAGCAGGTGATGTAGGGTGTTGCCCAGGCCTTGTGGTCGTCTGTCTCCCTGCCCGAGGGCGTTGCAGAGCATGCGGAGAAGCTCAAAGGGGCACGGCGGCGCTTCCGATTATGGAAGATATCAGCCTGCCGACAGGGTGCCAGAGAAGCCTGGGCCATGGTGAAGACGCGGTATACCAAAGCAGACCCGAATCACATGGCCGAGGTCGGACCTGTGGGGCCCGACGGAAAAGAGATTTCCGTTAGCTTAGTGTATGGGCAAGTAGAATTAGCCGCCAGGTATTCCCAACAGGATTGTAAGCTAGACCGCATGTTGGATGGTATAGAGGAAGAATTTAGTCAGTCTGCATGACTATGTATTTAAAGTGATATGTATAATGCCTTCTAGCCGGATTGTAGATCATTTGTCATTGCAGACCTTTTCGCTTCAGCCTCCGGGCCTAATAGTCCGAAGTGTATCCGAATACCCGCTCAGTTATATAAGAACATGGGTATGCATGGAGACCAGGCGTAGGGGTCATGAGTGCTTTATCAGACAAGTGCCCAACTAGTTATGTTATATTGCATGGGTAGCAAGAAACATCTTCCAGGGAGAATAGTTCCGTTAAGGGTTCCTTTCCCTAGGTAGGCATGCCCTAAAGTGCATGTCCGGACTGCGATAGGAAACGCAGGAAAAACATCTAGAGGCAGATATGAAAAATAAAAATCATCTTTTGTTCACCGACTGAATATTCCCTAAAGAACGCTAGCTTTCGGCTTCACCCAGTCTGAGGTACACGTCCGGCTGACCCGGCGGTAACAATCGCAGAGGTGCTCCCCTTATGCCCTAGACGAATTAACGGGAACATAGGGCATAAATACAAGAGCCAGGCAACCCATCTTGGTCAAAACTTAAGTCATATCGATGCATATAATGGTGAAAAAAGGTACATGCGGAAGTATAACACATGTGCTGAGTAGGAAGCCCAAATAAATAATTTAAGCTTCTGTAAAAGAAGCCCCTGGGTATGAAGAGTGCGGTTAGCGCATCTGTGTTTGTGTTCAAGGCCGGATTATCCCAAAAGTTTCCTTCGGTTTTCCAGGAACTTTCCATCGCATAGTACTTTCGTACTATGGACGCCAAGTCAGCAAAGCATGTTATCTCACGGCGATTTATGGCGTTAAGGATTCCCTTGTCCGTGCAATTATTGAAGAAAAATAAGATTGCGTCTTCCTCGCGACAGTCCTTAACCTTGTTCATCGCAAGGAGGAATCTAGCCCAGTAATGATGTATTGTTTCGTGGGGCTCTTGCCTGATATTGTTTCGTGGGTGGGTGGAATTGGATCCGAACCCCTACCCAATCTGGGATCCAGAGGCCGAGGAGTTTCCAATTTTGGATGTTCTGGTTCCGGGGTGTTACCCGCTAATCCGGGTCTGCGGTCTGACTCTAAGTTCAGGGATTGGATGTTGTCCTCCCGCGAACGGGCGTCTGGCTCGGAGAGCTCGGGAATCCGGACATATTTGGTCCTCAGGATAGAGGAAAAGTCGCCACATTGTTCCTCCACCACTTCAATATGATGGGTGACTGGTGGAGAGTTAATCTCCCTTTGATCGGGTTTAAGCCCAATCTGGTCATAGTCCGTAGCGACTCCCAAGGCGGCGATACGATCCAAGAGCTTGTTTAAGGAGGAGAGCTCCATTGGATCCATCTGTTCGGTGAGTGCTGATTTGACGTGGAGGTTGTTTTCGATGACGCGAGAGTTCATCGTCGGCGCGGCGGCCGAATAGGCGGTCATGATGAACCCGCCTAAACGGAGAGTTTGGCCGATAGACAAAGCTCCCCCAACAGTAGTACCGTCTTTAAAGATGAGACGAGACATACTTCCTTCTGGCGACGACACAGAGGAACTCTCAACGAGAGCACCAATGTCGGTGTCAAAACCGGCGGATCTCGGGTAGGGGGTCCCAAACTGTGCGTCTAGGCCGGATGGTAACAGGAGGCAGGGGACACAATGTTTTACCCAGGTTCGGGCCCTCTTGATGAAGGTAAAACCCTACGTCCTGCTTGATTAATATTGATGATATGGGTAGTACAAGAGTAGATCTACCACGAGATCAGAGAGGATAAACCCTAGAAGCTAGCCTATGGTATGATTGTTTGTTTTCCTACGGACTAAAACCCTCTCCGGTTTATATAGACACCGGAGAGGTTAGGGTTACACAAGGTCGGTTACAAAGGAGGAGATATACATATCCGTATTGCCTAGCTTGCCTTCCACGCCAAGTAGAGTCCCATCCGGACACGAGATGAAGTCTTCAATCCTATATCTTCATAATCTAACAGTCCGGCCAATGGAGATAGTCCGGCTGTCCGGAGACCCCCTAATCGAGGACTCCCTCAATGTGGGTCATCCCAAAAGTAATGTCTCAAGTCATAGAAAAACTTTTTCTTTTGCTGGTATGTGAAGCTAGGTGGTATAAACTTAGCAACAATATAATTAGCATAATCAGCATACCAGGGAGTACTACGAGAAGTACTTATAACATTTAATTGTTCATCAGGAAAGTCATCATTAATAGGTAGTGGGTCATCAAGAACATTCTCTAACCTAGAGAGGTTGTCTGCAATGGGGTTCTCAGCTCCCTTTCTATCAACAATATGCAAATCAAATTCTTGTAGCAAGAGAACCCATCTAATAAGTCTAGGTTTAGCATCTTTCTTTTCCAGAAGGTATTTAATAGCAGCATGATCAGTGTGGATAGTTACTTTAGAATCAACAATATAAGGTCTGAACTTATCACAAGCAAATACAACTGCTAAAAGCTCTTTTTCATTAGTAGCATAATTTCTTTGAGCATTGTCTAGAGTCTTACTAGCATAATGAATAACATTTAATTTCTTATCAACTCTCTGCCCTAGAACAACACCTACAGCATAATCACTAGCATCACACATAATTTCAAAGGGTAAATTCCAATCAGGTGGCTGAACAACAGGTGCAGAGACTAATGCTTTCTTAAGTATTTCAAATGCTTCTACACAATCATCATCAAAGACAAATCGTATATCTTTTTGCAATAAATTAGTCAGAGGCCGAGAAATTTTTGAGACGTCCTTAATGAACCTCCTATAAAAACCGGTATGACCAAGGAAACTTCTTATACCTTTGATGTCCTTGGGACATGGCATCTTTTCAATAGCATCGACCTTGGCTTTATCAACTTCAATACCTCTTTCAGAAACTTTGTGCCCCAAGACAATTCCTTCATTAACCATAAAGTGGCACTTTTCCCAATTCAAGACAAGATTAGTTTCTTCACATCTCTGCAAAACTCGATCAAGATTGCTCAAGCAATCATCAAAAGAGGAACCATAGACGAAAAAATCGTCCATGAAAACCTCGCAAATCTTTTCACAAAAGTCAGAGAATATAGCCATCATGCATCTTTGAAAGGTAGCAGGTGCATTACACAAACCAAAAGGCATACGTCTATAAGCAAAAGTACCAAAAGGGCATGTAAAAGTAGTCTTTGATTGATCTCTAGCCGACACAGGTATTTGAGAGAAACCAGAATAACCATCTAGAAAGCAATAGTGTGTATGTTTGCATAATCTTTCTAGCATTTGATCAATAAAAGGTAAGGGATAATGATCTTTCTTAGTAGCTTTATTTAATTTGCGAAAATCAATTACCATCCTATAACCTGTGATAATTCTTTGTGGAATCAATTCATCTTTATCATTAGGAACAACAGTAATACCTCCCTTTTTAGGGACACAATGAACAGGACTTACCCACTCACTATCAGCAATGGGATAGATTATACCTGCCTCCAGAAGCTTGAGTATTTCTTTTCTTACCACTTCTTTCATTTTAGGATTCAGACAACATTGAGGATCACGAACTGGTTTGGCATTTGCTTCCAAATTTATTTTATGTTGACATAGAGTGGGACTAATGCCCTTAAGATCATCAAGAGTATATCCAATAGAAGCACGATGCTTCTTCAGAGTTTTCAATAATCTTTCTTCTTCATGCTCTGAAAGGTTAGCACTAATAATAACAGGACATATCTTATTTTCATCAAGATAAGCATATTTAAGATTATCAGGCAAAGGTTTAAGCTCAAACACGGGATCACCCTTGGGTGGAGGAGGATCCCCTAAAATTTCAATAGGCAAGTTGTGTTGCAGAATAGGTTCCTGTTTAAAGAATACTTCATCTATTTCCCTTCTTTCATTCGTGAACATATCATTTTCATGGTCTAGCAAATAGTGTTCCAAAGGATCACTAGGAGGTACGGCAATAGAAGCAAGACCAATAATTTCATCCTTACTAGGTAATTCTTCCTCACGATGTTTTTACTAAATTTAGAGAAATTAAACTCATGAACCATATCATCCAAACCAATAGTAACAACATTCTTTGTGCAATCTATGGTAGCATTGACAGGATTTAAGAAGGGTCTACCGAATATAATGGGACAAAAGCTATCTTGTGGGGAACCAAGAACAAGAAAATTAGCAAGATATTTAGTTTTACCACACAAGACTTCAACATCTCTAACCATTCCCATTGGTGCAATAGTATCTCTATTAGCAAGTTTAATAGTAACATCAATACCTTCTAACTCAGCAGGTGCAATTTCATTCTTAATTTCTTCATATAATTCAATAGGTATTACACTAGCACTAGCAACCATATCACATAAGCCATGATAACAATGATCTCCTATTTTAACAGAAATAACAGGCATGCCTACCACAGTTCTATGTTTATCTTTATCACAAGGTTTAGCAATTCTAGCAGTTTCACCTTCGAACTGAATAACATGTCCATCAATATTATCAGACAAGAGATCTTTAACAATAGCAATATTAGGTTCTACTTTAACTTTCTCAGGAGGTGTATATGTTCTAATATTGCTTTTACGAACAATAGTTGATGCTTTAGCATGATCCTTTACTCTAACAGGGAAAGGTGGTTTCTCAACATAAGAAGTAGGAACAATAGGATCATTATAAGTGACAGTCTTTTCTTCAACTTTAATAGGTGCATCTACTTTTACTTCTATGGGAGGATGATATTTAAACCACTTCTCCTTAGGGAGATCAACATAAGTAGCAAAAGATACACAGAAAGAAGCTACTATCTCAGAGTCAAGTCCATATTTAGTGCTAAACTTACGGAAAATATCGGTGTCCATATAAGATTTAACACAATCAAACTTAGGTGTCATACCTGACTCCTTACCTTCGTCGAGGTCCCAATCTTCAGAGTTGCGTTTAATTCTATCCAATAAATTCCATCTGAATTCAATAGTCTTCATCATAAAAGAGCCAGCACAAGAAGTATCGAGCATGATGCGATTGTTTTCAGAAAGCCGAACATAAAAACTTTGCATAATTATTTCTCTCGGGAGCTCATGATTGGGGCATGAATATAACATTGATTTAAAGCCTCCCCCAAGCTTGAGAGATGCTTTCTCCTTCGCGAGGCCAGAAATTATATATATAATTGCGATCACGATGAACAAGATGCATAGGGTAATACTTTTGATGAAATTCCAACTTCAATCTTTTACAGTCCCATGATCTCATATCACCACATAGCCTATACCATATCAATGCGTCTCCCTTCAAAGATAAAGGGAAGACCTTCTTCTTAGCAACATCATCGGGTATACCTGCAAGCTTAAATAATCCACAAACTTCATCCACATATATTAAGTGCTCATAAGGATGCTTTGTTCCATCTCCTGTAAAAGGGTTAGCTAGCAGTTTTTCCATCATACCCGAAGGAAATTCAAAAGGAGTTTCATTTTCAATAGGTTCAGTAGGTTGATGAGCAACTCTTTGCTCTACTGGACGGGGTGAAGATACCCCGAACAAGCCCCTCAGAGAATTACTTTCCATAGTAACAAGTGACAGTAAATTTCAGCACACTATATAAATTTTTCCTTAACAAATTCCACCTACCAAAGGTGCTACACTCCCCGGCAATGGCGCCAGAAAAGAGTCTTGATGACCCACAAGTATAGAGGATCTATCCTAGTCCTTTTGATAAGTAAGAGTGTCGAACCCAACGAGGAGCAAAAGGAAATGATAAGCGGTTTTCAGCAAGGTATTCTTTGCAAGTACTGAAACAAGTGGTAACAGATAGTTTTGTGATAGGATAAATTGTAACGAGCAACAAGTAACAAAAGTAAATAAAGTGCAGCAAGGTGGCCCAATCTTGTTTGTAGCAAAGGACAAGCTGGAACAAACTCTTATAATAGGAAAAGCGCTCTCGAGGACACATGGGAATATCGTCAAGCTAGTTTTCATCACGCTCATATGATTCGCGTTCGATACTTTGATAATTTGATATGTGGGATGGACCGGTGCTTGGGTGTTGTTCTTACTTGAACAAGCATCCCACTTATGATTAACCTCTATTGCAAGCATCCGCAACTACAACAAAAGTATTAAGGTAAACCTAACCATAGCATGAAACATGTGGATCCAAATCAGCCCCGTATGAAGCAACACATAAACTAGGGTTTAAGCTTCTGTCACTCTAGCAACCCATCATCTACTTATTACTTCCCAATGCCTTCCTGTAGGCCCAAATAATGGTGAAGTGTTATGTAGTCGACGTTCACATAACACCACTAGAGGCTAGACAACATACATCTTATCAAAATATCAAACGAATACCAAATTCACATGACAACTCATAGCAAGACTTCTCCCTTGTCCTCGGGAACGAACGTAATTACTCACAAAGCATATTCATGTTCATAATCAGAGGGGTAATAATATGCATATAGGATCTGAACTTATGATATTCCACCAATTAAACCAACTAGCATCAACTACAAGAAGTAATCAACACTACTAGCAACCTACTAGCACCAATCCCGGACTTTGAGACAAGAATTGTATACAAGAGATGAACTAGGGTTTGGAGATGAGATGGTGCTGGTGAAGATGTTGATGGAGATTGCCCTCTCCCGATGAGAGGAGCGTTGGTGATGACGATGGTGATGATTTCCCCCTCTGCGAGGGAAGTATCCCTGGCAGAACAGCTCTGCCGGAGCTCTAGATTCGATCTGCCAAGGTTCCGCCTCGTGGCGGCAGAGTCTCGTCCCGAAAAGTTACTTCTGATTTTTTTTCCCATCGAAAGACTTCATATAGCAGAAGATGGACGTCGGAGACCCACCAGGGGGGCCACGAGGTAGGGGGCGCGCGCCCTAGGGGGGGGTGCCCCCCATCCTCGTGAGAAGTGTGTGGGCCCCCTGGCCTTCTTCTTTGGTGAGGATTTTTCTTTATTTATTTTAATATGTTCCGTGGAGTTTTAGGACTTTTTGAGTTGCGCAGAATAGGTCTCTAATATTTGCTCCTTTTCCGGCCCAGAATTCCAGCTGCCGGCATTCTCCCTCTTTGTGTAAACCTTGTAAAATAAGAGAGAATAGCCATAAGTATTGTGACATAAAGTGAAATAACAGTCCATAATGCAATAAATATCGATATAAAAGCATGACGCAAAATGGACGTATCAAGGACCGACTACCCGTGTATCGTCCTTGGTTGATTGTGTACCGTGTGAACCCTATGTATCCGAGGATCTAGCACTTTGTGACTTGTTCTTGTTAGTTTGAGTGTTCCTCTTGTGTTTCCCCTTGTGATTTCCCTCGTTTCCCTCCTCGTGTCCTTCATGTTCATCGCGGGATCTCGCTCCTTTCATGAAAGATCGGGCGATTAGGGTTGATGCGGAGCATCCCAAGATCATCCCCATGGACGCACCCACACCTCCAACAGCACTACTTGGACCAATGACACGAGCCCGAGCCAAAGCTATCGAAGATAAGGTGAACTCACTCCTCTTCGAACTTCCACTTTCTATGCATGAGACATGGCTACTACCTAAGTCCGAGATGATGTGCATGATTAGGTACCAAGAGGGTCCTCCTGAAGATGCGCATGAAGATGTACAAGTCCCCAAGTCCACGGATGAGGAGAACCAACGGAAGGAGCTAAGAGCATCTCCCAGGCCCCGGACATTCGGCCAAGGCCCTGGACATCTGGCCCCTAGAGCGGCTTCCTCTACAGCTGCTCAACCACCAAGTGCCTATAGGCCCCGGACATCCGACCCCGCAAGCCCAGACATCCGGCCCTTCCCGAGGTCCTGGATATCTGGCCTCCTGCCCGAAAATCCGGAAACCCCCGAACCCGAGAGCAACATGGCCAGCTTCACCAGCCCGGACATCCGGCCTCCACAGCCCGGACATCCGGCCCTCCGCGAACGCCCGGACATCCGGCCCGATGCCCGGACGTTCGGCCTCCCTGTCTGCACACAGTAAAGGGCCGAGGCCCGTGTACTCCTTCTACCCCCCTAGACTATATATACTCCATCCCGTACAACTTTCTAGGGTTAGCAAAGGATTAGCTCATATTTTGTGTGAGAGCTTTGCTCATCCACTTGGTTACCTTCTCCCCGGAGATTCGAGCCTCCACCGGAGAAGATCCCCCAAGCGGATTCAAGACCCCTCTTTAGGGAAGAACATCAAGACCTCCTCACAGAGAAGAACCGGTTACCCTTTTGTATCGTCCCTAGTTGTCCGTGGACCATGTATGGTTCTGTGTATCCGAGGATCTAGCACATGTGTGACTTGTTCTTGTTAGTTTGAATGTTCCTCTTGTGTTTCCCCTTGTGATTTCCCTCGTTTTCCCTCGTTTCCCTCTTTGTGTTCCTCGTGTTCTTCGCGGGATCTTCTCCTTTCGTGAAAGATAGGGCGATTAGGGTTCTACCCTACGTCAAGGGTTCTACCCTACATCATATTGAGCACCGAATCGACCTCATCCCTGGAGCACCTCTTCCGAACAAAGCTCCATACCGCGTCAACCCCGAAGAAACCAAAGAAATACAAAGGCAAGTAAAGCATCTCATAGACCATGGACATGTGCGTGCAAGTTTGAGCCCTTGTGCCGTCCCGGTCATTCTTGTGACAAAATGTGATGGTAGTTTTCGCATGTGCTCTGATTGTAGACATATCAACGCTATCACCATTCGTTATAGGTATCCCATTCCACGCCTAGATGATATGCTTGATGAGCTTAGTGGTGCCACTATCTTTTCCAAAATTGATCTTAAGAGTGGTTACTATCAAATCCGCATACAAGAGGGTGATGAATGGAAAACCGCCATCAAAACCAAGAAACTTTCCGGAGCACAACTAAATTACCCCATCTATGACAAAGAGCTATATGCTTTATTCCGCGTTTTGCATGAATGGGAACATTACCTTCGTCCCCTTGAGTTTGAGCGCAACTAAATTACCCCATCTATGACAAAGAGCTATATGCTCTAGTCCGCGTTTTGCATGAATGGGAACATTACCTTCGTCCCCTTGAGTTTATCATTCATACCGATCATGAGACTCTCAAGTATCTTAAGGGTCAAACCAAGTTGAACAAGCGTCATGCTAAATGGAGTGAATTTATTGAGTCTTTTCCTTATGTTATCAAGTACAACAAGGGTAAAGAAAACATCATAGTGGATGCTCTTTCCCACAACTTGAGTTAGATGTCATTGGCTTCGAGCATATCAAAGACTTGTATGAGCATGATGCAACTTTTGATACTCCTTATGCCAAGTGTTTATCGCATACATCTTGGGAACGCTATTACATCAAAGATGGATATCTTATGCGAGCTAACAAACTTTGCATCCCCCAATCTTCTCTTCGTTTGTTGCTTTTACAGGAATCTCATGGAGGAGGCCTAATGGGACATTTTGGACGCGACAAGACGTTCGCCACGCTCTCGAAGAACTACTTTTGGCCCAAGATGTTTCGGGACGTCAATCGTTTCACCAACCGATGCGGTACATGTCGCAAAGCTAAGTCCAAAGCTCAATCTCATGGCCTCTATATGCCTCTACTAATTCCATACCAACCATGGGAAGATATTAGCATGGACTTTGTACTTGGTTTAACTAGGACTCGAAATGGGAAAGATTCAATATTTGTCGTTGTGGACCGTTTCTCAAAAATGGCACATTTTATTCCTTGCAACAAGATAGACGATGCTTCACATGTTGCTAATCTCTTTTGTAGGGAAATATTGCGTCTACATGAGTGCCAAACACTGTCGTCTCGGACTGCAACGTCAAGTTCCTTAGCTACTTTTGGAAGACCCTATGCGCCAAGCTTGGAATCAAGCTACTCTTCTCCACAACTTACCATCCTCAAACCAACGGCCAAACGGAAGTTACCAACCGCACACTCTCCGCTCTACTTCGACTACTCATCAAGAAGAACATCAAGGAGTGGGAGGAGTGCCTACCTATCGCCGAGTTCGCCTACAACCGAGCAAGACACTCAACAACCAGCAAGTCCCCCTTCGAGGTCGTCTACGGATTCAACCCTTTGTCACCATTGGATATTCTCCCTCTACCACTCCAAGAGCGCATCAATTTGGACGCAAGTGCACGCGTGACACATCTCAAGAAGGTGCATGAAGATACTAGAAACACCATCGAGCACCAAGTACAACGCCTTGCGACCAAGCTCAATGTCAACAAGCATCCTATGATATTCAACATTGGAGACCTCGAGTGGCTACACCTTCGCAAGGACCGCTTTCCCCAAGAACGCAAGTCCAAACTTTGACCACGCGCGGATGGACCATTCAAGGTGCTTGCACGGTACAACAACAACGCATACAAGATCGACATCCCTCGTGACAAGTACTCCGTGAGCGACATCTTCAACATCAAAGATCTCTCGCCCTACCATGGTGATGAGGATTTCGATCCGAGGACGGATCTTCCCCAAGGGAGGGGAGATGATGCGGAGCATCCCAAGATCATCCCCATGGAAGCACCTACACCTCCAACGACACCACTTGGACCAATGACACGAGCCCGAGCCAAGGCTATCGAAGAAAAGGTGAACTCAATCCTCTCCGAACTTTCACTTTCAATGCATGAGACATGGCTACTACATAAGTCCAAGGTGTTGTGCATGATTAGGAACCAAGAGGACCCTCACGAAGATGCGCATGAAGATGTACAAGTCCCCAAGTCCACGGATGAGGAGAACCAACGGAAGGAGCCAAGAACATCTCCCAGCCCTCGGACATCCGGCCAAGACCCCGGACATCCGGCACCTGGAGCGTCATCCACTATAGCAGCACAGCCGCCAGAAGCTATAGGCCCTGGACATCCGGCCTCGACAGCCCGGATATCCGGCCTCTCCCGATCCCCCGGACATCCGGCCCAACCAGCCCGGACATCTGGCCTCCCCTGTCTGCGCACAGTGAAGGGCCGAGGCCCGTGTATCCCTTCTCCCCCCAAGACTATATATACTCCACCTCGTCCAACGTTCTAGGGTTAGCAAAGGTTTAGCTCATGTTTGTGTGAGGGCTTTGCTCATCCACTTGGTTACCTTTTCCATAGAGATTCGAGCCTCCACCGGAGAAGATCCCCCAAGCGGATTCAAGACCCCTCTTTAGGGAAGAACTCAAGACCTCCTCATGGAGAAGACCGGCTACCCTTGTATCGTCATTAGTTGTCCATGAATCGTGTATCTTCTCTTATGTATTCGATGATCTAGCACTTGTGTGACTTGTTCTTGTTAGTTTGAGTGTTCCTCTTGTGTTTCCCCTTGTGTTTTCCCTCGTTTCCCTCCTCGTGTTCTTCGTGTTCTTTGCGGGATCCGCTCCTTTCGTGAAAGATCGGCCGATTATGGTTCTACCCTACATCACGTTTTGTAAGAGATTTCAGCACCATTGCTGCACCTGTGATAGAGATGAGGGTGTCCCAATCTTTCCATGAGATGATAACTATTGATTTGGTGGAGTCGACTTTGACGATCCAACTACAAACGTGCACGACGTTGCGCCTTAGCAATCGCTAAACCAATCTCCTGAGGATACTGACGATGCCGGAAGCACGGCCAGCCTGACCATGAAGGTCTATTCCTGCAAGAAATCAATGAACGAGCAAGAATATGATAAAGCAATCTGAATATTGCGAATATATATGAAGTTTGATAATGGCGGGGATCCGTAAACGGTCTTGGTCTGGTCGTTGGACACAAACGAAGTACACGAAGTTGCAATCCCAAGCAAAAAACTACTAGATGGATCTACTTATATAGGAGCAAGGGGTGGCGGCCAAGGAGGTGGGCGGACGTCCCAAGGCAGCCTAAAACTAACCCTATGTCGTACAAGACTCATGGGCCCAAGTGGAGGTGATGCAACACCTTTGGGCTTGTAGTTTGACTCGGATTCTGCTGCAACGTCAGATTGTTTCATCCATAACTCAACGCTCCGGAAGAATTTTAAGGTGAATCAAATTGTGTTGGAAAGAACACGAAATCTACTTTCAAACGGAAAAAGAATCACCCAATTCGGAGTCCGTATGAAAAAGTTGTTGGCGTTCTGAGTCAGGTATGTATGTGCAGTCCGAATCCGAATCGAGAACGTGAGAGACTTGGACTCTATCTTCTCTTGGCCCAAAAGTGACGTGAAAGGACTTTTCGAACAGTACCTAAACCTCTCTTTTTCTCTTATCTTCATATGTGGATTGTACAAATGTCCCATACCCCTGTAATTAGACATGACACAAAAGTTTGTGAAGTATTTTTGTCCTGGATGACACAAATAAATTATTGCATAGTTTGCATTAGAAATCACCTCACAAATATACATGTATGCAATATTTTTGGTCATATCCAAGGTAGTCATGTCCTCATCAACCTCTCAATGATCTCACAAAGAAGGATGTGCCTTTTGTTTGGGGTACTACACAGGAAGAAGCCTTCACGGTATTGAAAGATAAGTTGACACATGCTCCTTTACTCCAACTTCCTGATTTTAATAAGACTTTTGAGCTTGAATGTGAT
This sequence comes from Triticum urartu, assembly GCF_003073215.2. Taxonomy (NCBI): domain Eukaryota; kingdom Viridiplantae; phylum Streptophyta; class Magnoliopsida; order Poales; family Poaceae; genus Triticum; species Triticum urartu. The sequence continues at coordinate 278,932,512 of NC_053024.1, read as the reverse complement.
GCTAGTTGAATTGGATTAGGAGGTGTGTTATTACAAGATGGCAAACCTGTTGCATATTTTTCTGAAAAATTGAGTGGGCCTAGTCTAAACTATTATTCTTATGATAAAGAATTATATGCTCTTATTCGGACTTTAGAAACATGGCAACATTATTTATGGCCCAGAGAATTTGTTATACATTCTGATCATGAATCTTTGAAACATATTAAAAGTCAAGCAAAACTGAACTGTAGACATGCTAAATGGGTTGAATTCATTGAGACTTTCCCTTATGTCATTAAATACAAGAAGGGTAAAGAAAATGTTATTACTGATGCATTGTCTTGTCATTATACTATGCTTTCACACCTTGACTTCAAAATATTTGGGTTGGAGACCATCAAAGATCAATATGTGCATGATGCTAATTATAAAGATGTAATGCAGAATTATAAAGAAGGAAGAACCTAGAACAAGTTCATTGTTAATGATGGATTTGTGTTCCGTGCTAACAAGCTATGCCTTCCAGCTAGCTCTATTCGTCTTTTGTTGTTACAGGAGTCACATGGAGGAGGATTAATGGGACACTTTGGCGTGAAGAAGATAGAGGACGTACTTGCTACACATTTCTTTTGGCCAAAGATGAGACGGGATGTTGAGCGTCTTGTTGCTCGCTGCACTACATGTCAAAAAGCTAAGTCACGACTCAATCCTCATGGTTTATATATGCCTTTTCCTGTACCTAGTGTTCCTTGATGATATATCTATGGATTTTGTTTTAGGATTACCTGGACAAAGAAGGGGATGGATATATCTATCGATTTTGTTGTCATCGATAGATTTTAAAAAATGGCACACTTCATACCATGTCAAAAAAGCGATGATGCTGCTAATGTTGCTGATTTATTCTTTCGTGAAATTATTCGCTTGCATGGTGTGCCAAAATACTATTGTTTCAGATCATGATACTAAATTTCTTAGCCACTTTTGGATATGTTTATGGGCTAATGATGTAGGGTAGGAACCCTATAGCCCGATCTTTCACGAGAGGAGCGGATCCTGCGATGAACACGAAAAAACATGAGGAGGAAAACGAGGGGAAACACGAGAGAAACACTAAAACCGACAAGATATGGTCACACATATGCTAGATCCATGAAACAAAGGGAGATACATGATCCACAATCAACAAGGGACGATACAAGAGGTAACCGGTTCTTCTCCATGAGGAGGTCTTGAATCTACGAGGGGATCTTCCCGTAAAGGGGTCTTGAATCCAAGGTGGATCTTCTCCGTAGAGGGGCCGCGGTCTCTCTTGTGGAGTAGATCCAATATGGATGAGCATAGCTCTATCTCTAATATGAGCTATCACAACGCTAACCCTTAAACGTAGGTAGAGGGGGAGTATATATAGTCTAAGGGTCGAAGGGGTACATGGGCATCGGCCCAGATGCACTGCACGCAGGCAGGGAAGGCCGGACGTCTGGGCGTCGGGCCGGATGTCCGGGAATTCATGGAGGGCCGGTTGTCCGGGCTGGAGGGGCCGGATGTCCGGGCTGGCAGGGTTGGTCTTGTTGCTCTCGGGTTCGGCGGTGTCCGGATTTCCGGGGCCGAGGCCAGATGTCCGGGACTTGGCGAGGTACCGGCTGTCCGGGGTTGACGCTGGATGTTCGGCCACTAATGCTGTTGGCCGTCTGTTGGGGCAGCCCCTGTGCGTCTACCCAAGCGCTGGATGTCCGGCCTCTGGCCCGGATGTCTGGCTGCTGTAGCTTCATCAGCTCCGTCTTCTTCCGTCGTCGCTTCCATGCTTCCCTCGTGGATGGTGTAGTTGTTCCTTGGTGCTTGCACTCCTCCTCGTCGTCCGTAGTGTTCCGACAATACCTATGCATGCACACAAGAGGGGTGTCAAGTAGTATACCATCCTCTAAGGGGTCAAGTGAGCATGTGTAAAGGAGATGATTCACCTTTGGGCATGTCAAGTAGATGTCCCACGTGTCACTCGCCAAACAGACTCTTGACATGGTGATGTCCATAGGATGCTCCGCATCATCTCCCCTCCCTTGGGAAAGATCCGACCTTGGATCAAAAACCAAATAACCATGGGAAAGAGACGGCTTCGCCATGTAGAAGTGGACATTCACCAAGTACTTGTCATCTCGAAGCTCGAAATGGGCACTCTCCAATGTCGCACCGTCTTGGAATTCCTTCAAAAGGAGTAAGGATAACAAACACTTGGAAAAACAAATGCGGTTAGCGTTAGTGCAAAACCAAGCATTCAAGAGGTTATTCACCAAACAAGTATCGTCATCATGCAAAGCATATGGTGTGACAAAGGATTGTGACATGGCATGTAAGCGAATCAATCAAGCACAAGCAAAGAAATCATGGGGACAAGCATGTAAATGTGAGGTAGTGATGCAAATATGTGTGTCAAGAGAATAAGCATCTACCTCAAGATCATAGCAAGCATTCACAAATTGCTCTATGAAAGGTCTATGGTAGGCATACGAATCATTCACAACACCAAAGAAGATGATATGTCTAAACACATGGATCAAGTGCAAGACAATCCAATCAATACGTGCATAGGGTGTAGTGAAGATAGTGTGGCACTCAACACAATAAAAAGAGCAATTGTTCACCATGTGTGAGGCAATCAAGGCAAGCATGTAGCAATCAATGGGACATGGCATATGTGAAGTGATGACATTGTGGCAACCAAACATATGAGAGGAGCAAGTAATCCAAGAATTGGATGCAACACACAAGGAATATATATCATGATGCATGGAATGGTGAAAATGACAAGTCAAAGCAAGATCTCTAACAAGTGTGCAATCAAGTGGTCCAAGATGAATAATAAGCCTCATGGTGCAAGCAACACAAGTAGTATGATCCGCAATATCCATGCTCATGGTTTGGGGGTTATCAACAAAGAAGGATATCACCTTGAAAGCATGCCCTTGTGCGTCCTTCACAATGTTGAAGTACAAGCAAGTGCGATGTAGAATCATCGTGGTAGGAGGTGGTTCGCTCTCAAGAGCTCGAATGGTCAACTCATGTGATGTGGAAGTTGACACGAGGTCCAAGTTTGCTACACATGCACAAAACAAGGCAAAGAACGTATGCGCATGGTAGATAAACACATCATCCATCATGATGGCTCTCTTCTCTTGCACATAACCATTAGAAGCACAAGTGCATGAATAATATGATGCAACAATGGCAATATTCATGGCACTAGGTATATGATTCAAAGAGGTAAGACAAGCATGCTTCACAAGGAATATGTCAAAATCTCCAAACATATGTGAGAATGCTATGGGGGCAATCTCATTAGCAAGACTAAAATCATTGGTGCACTCAATACATGGGAAATCATCTAGCATGATAGAGGCAACACATGGAGATATATGACAAGAAGCAATAACAATCATGTGCAAAGCATGTAGATGGTTGTCATCAACCGCATGAAGCGAGCAAGTATGAATCATCGGTGATGCAACAAGGCAAGCAATCATAATAATCAAGTCGTGCAAGCTAGTAGTGCAAAGATGCAACAACCTAGAGGAAGTCATGGCAATCATGTCATGTGAGAAAATAATAGGCATAAGCAATGCACATGCAATCATGTCATGTGAGCAAATAATAGGCATAAGCAATGCACATGACATATCGCAAGCACGAACATAAAGCAAGATCATAGTATCATCATAGGCATGGGGCTCAAAGCAATCATGGCAATAGCAAGCAATATCTCCACCAAGCTTGCAAATACACATACAAGTACTAGAATCAATCATCATGTGTAATGCAAAGCATGGGTCACGAATGCATGGCAAAGGCAAAGTAATGAGCATATCATGCAAAGTGAACATGGCAAGATGAGCATATAATATGTAATGGACAATAACCCATAGCCAAGTGAGGGTTATGTAGAAGAAATGCGCGAAGTCTTTGCACGAAGAGAGCGGTGGGAAAGACAATCCATGGGATCCCAAGTCATCGTTGCTCTCTAGAGCTCATTTTGTCAACTCGTGGGATTGCGAGGTTGACAAGTATTCATGGGTACCTACACAAAAGAAACACAAACCAAAGAAATTGTGTGTGTGGTAAATGTACACATCATCCATCATGATGTGTATGTGCACGTGTGAGTTAGCACAAGGTAAGAATTTCTCAAAGAAATTTGATGCATGGTATAAGAACATGTCATCCATCATGAAAAAATAGTTGTTATGTATAACACGATGCAGACGCAAATTGAGAATACAAGTATAGCATGTTTGTGGCACGTCAATAGCATTTTTATTCATGGGAAGCATATTGTGCACACAAGTATTGGGATCATGCATTGAATGGGATGAATCAAATTCTCCTAAAATGTATGAGGAAACTATGGGGGTCTCCTCATGAGCAATATTGGAAACATCATGTGGAGAAAATGGACAATATCCAAAACAATGCATATCCGAAGCTAGGTGGTCATGGCATGTCATATGAGATAAATGATGCAAAGGGAGCATGTCAATATCATCACAAGAGAAACAAATGCCAATAACCATAGGCTTGTCATGTATGCCATATGTGCAAATTGGGTTCATTTTAATGGCCAATGCATAGTCACTACGATGAGATTGGAAATATGACATATGATGGATCTCATGCATAGCATATGACAAGTCAAGCGGATTGTCAAAAATGATTTGACCTAAAGAATGATCACAAGAAATCCTATGTAACATGGCATCACAACTAATAGACTCCACATGGCAATCATCATACTCTTCATAAATGGGTAAATCATCGCATGGTGAAGTCGCACTAGCATGAAGCATGGTAATAGGTTGATCAACATCATGCAAGCAATCAATGTCAAGAATGTCCACTAGTGGGACTAGAGCATCACCTTCACCAATGTTACCTTTGTCATTCCACTCATGTGGTGTAGGTGAGGTGGGAAAGACCAAATTGTGGTCATCTACATCTTGATGGAACCATGTGGGGGTGCATCATATTCCACCATGGCCATCGTCTTGTCCAAAGGGAGGACGAAGTCATCGCGAATCGGCGCGTCATCATAGATGGGACCTAGCACCAAATGAGAAGACACAATAGAGGTAGAGGTCGAGTCGTTAGTGTTGAAAGTGGCCTCACATGACCTATCAACTATCTCACTCTCTATCTGGTGGTTCACTCACTCCCACAAGGTAGGTGCACTCAATATCACGTATGGTGGAGTCACTCATCTCACTCAAGTGGTGGGGGTTGTGGCTCTCCTTACATGGGAATTGTGGCAACACATCATATATGGGGCTAGTGGTGAAGTCACTCTCACTCTCAATATGGTGGAAGAAGTCACTCAAGTCATCATACGTCGCCATGGTCGAAGGGAAAATCCCATGCTCAACCATCTCATCGCCGTTGCCATGGATGAAGGCCGAAGATGGCACATCATCACTCTTGCCTCCTAAGATGGAAGCATCATCCTTGCTCATCACCATGTCGCTCGCCTCCAAAGCATGTTCCTTGATTGGCTCCATAGTTGTAGTCGTCACCGCACTGTCTTGAAAAAGAGTTATGGAGGACTCGGCATCATCAATGCCACAAAGAGTCATGGCGGTGAAGTCGAACTTGGGAGCACCGTCTTGGAGCTCGTCGGGCTTGGACATCTTGGTGGAACTATCCTCACGCTCGCCTTCTTGGAGCTTGGTCTTCGAGAAGTGTGCTTGGGTTGGAGAAGCCTTGGCCTTTATGAGTTCTTGTTCCGCCTTGAGAGAACCAATGTACTTCTCCTCGAGGGACTTGTAGTTCTCGAGGAAGATCGTCTTGGAGATGTCATTGTGCAATCCCATCATGAAGTGGAACTTCATCGAAATGGGGTCGTCCACGCCGGCTCGTCGCAAGGCTTTTTCATCTCCTTGAAGTACTCGTCAATGGACTTGGATCCTTGGGTGGTGTTCTCCAATTGGCGTAGAAGTTATTCCATGTAGGTTCGAGGCACGAACTCTCGCCGCAAAGCTCTCTTCATCTTGGGCCAACTCATGTTGTAGGTCTCCGAAGGTGTGTGAAGCCACCATGTGGACGCGTAGTCATGGAAGTTCCTTGTGGCGCACTTCACTTGATCTTCGGGAGGAACTTGATGTAGCTTGAGGTAGTCGTCCATCAAACGCTCCCACTCGAGATACTCCTCGGGTTCTAGAGTCCCATAGAAAGGAATCTCATGGTCGATGTCGAGGTCGTAGTAGCTCGTGGAAGTCACGGACTTGAGCTTCGGGAGCTTCTCTTGAAGTGCTTGTGGGCGAAGATGCCGTATGTCCATAGGCGAAGATGCCTTGAAGTCGCTTGGCGAAGATGCCAAGGGAGACGATGAAGTCGTTGAGTGGTTGTTGGTGTTGAGCTCTTGACCTTCACGTTCGTGGTGGTGATGGTGTCGATGCCGATGTGACCTTGCCGGAGATGGTAGCTCGGAGGCATGTGCTCTTGAGCGTCTTCTTGAAGATGAGCAAGACCGCCTGTAGGACTTGATGAGGGCTTTGATCTCCTCCATGTGAGCTTGCATCTTGGCGTCGTTGGAGTTGTTCGTGGCATCGAACTCATCGTTGTTGTTGTAGATCGAAGATGAAATGCCTTGCCTATCCATCACTCCAAGAGAAAAATGTGAGTGGTAGAAAGAGAAGAACGAATACCAAATGTACCTTGACCGAAGTTGAAAGTGGATCAATGATCACTTGAATGTGGACAAGGAAATAGCACAATCGGTACCAATTCTTGTCGGTTTCTCACACCTACACGAGTAAGGCTTATGGTGGAGCTCGGTGAGGATAGTGGCACAAAAATTTGATGCAAAATGTTAGCAAGAGTCAATAATGTTGAAAGAGATTCACAAATTCGCAAGTGAAACAAGTAGACCAATAGCAATGAATGGCACACAAAAACGCACACACGGATAGATAAATGGGGTCGTGCAACCAAGGAATGAGCTCAAAATGTGGAATCCACGGAAAATGCTCTTGTTTCACAACTCTAGAGAGACGCCAATCGGCGGACACGACACTTGTGCACAATCTATAGGAGACAAAAATGAAACGATATGCTATGTATATGATGTTCCGGTGGTATGATCCAAGATGATCGGATATGACAATCTTATGCAATGTGGTATGATGCTATGGAACTTTCTTACAAGCTCTTTGTTCACTCTTTTTGATTGCTTAAAAGCTTTTTTTTGTATATGGCCACTTTGCGAAATGCACAAACCAAGATAGCAATTGGCTATATACGGGAACAATCTTGTGACACAAGGGATGATATGATACCAATATGATATGGTACGTATGCAATGGAAGGTGTAGATCACTAATGTGCACAAGTAACGTTGTCGGCAATACTCAAATGGCTAGTCTCGATAGGCAAGTGACTCAAAATGGGCTAGGGGTTATCAATGCAATTGCAAGGGAATATACAATGGAGGGATACCACGATACCAACATGATATGGAGGTTACTGTCCTTGGCGATGATAAGTGGCGGTGATCTTGATGGAGATACCAAGATGATGGAGACTCGTCCCTAAGTAGCCGAAACACCTTAGGAAACGGAAAAACTGTGAACTCAAAATCTCAAATGTCAAATGTCAAATGGTGGTAGCGGGAATGCGGTGGTGGTTAATGGAGCTCAATGGAATTGCGGAATGGCAATGATGGGTTATGCGAGTAGCAATGCGGAAGTGAAGGGTAAGGTGGTGTACTATACACGGTGTCGGAGTTGGAAGCACGGTCCCTAAGTAGCCGAAACACCTTAGGAGACACAACTCACAACACAAACAAAATTGGGTTAAGTCGGGGTGGTGGAGTGTATGGTGGACAAGCCTATGTGGGAGTTATGGTGGTGGTGGTGGTTGATGAAGAAGCAATCGTCCCTAAGTAGCCTAAACACCTTAGGAGACTCGAATCACTACTCAAGAAACCACAAATGCTATAAGGAACAAAATTGGTTAGGTTGCGGAAGTCGGTGGTGGTTATGCGGAGGTTGTGGTGGAAGCCCTAGGCAAAGATGCCAAAGTTCCAAAGATTTGATGGAGTCAAATGGTTATGGTAGTATTTTTTGGAAGGGGGATGTCAAGAGCTTTTCAATGAGCTAAAATACGCAAAAATCCAACTCCAGATGAATTAGTTATGGACAAAACGGTGAAACAGGAAAGCTGAAATGTACAGGGGCCGGACATCCGGGGTCGGGGTCGGAAAACCGGGACCTGATGTCCAGAATCGGGCAGATTTTGTGCTCCAGGAGCCGGATGTCCGGCTTGGGGCCCAGATGTCCGGCCTGAGGCCCGGATGTCCAGCCCGATGATTCCAGATCTCATTTGGGGCGGAATTTTTCGAATTGAGGCAGAAATTGATGATTCCAAGGTCAAAATTGGAGAGATTTCATGGATGGAAAGTGGGGAAACTTTGGGGAAAGATAGATCCACTCAATACACAACGAATCCATGGATCAAAATCAACAAAATATCATCACACCAACAAATCACAAAAAATTTGGGGGCTATTTTTGTGGGGAATTTTCGAATTTAGGACGAAATCAACAAAATTAGGTTAGAAAACACAACGGGAGGCTATGAAATCGTGATCAACGTGGCTCATGATACCAAGATGATGTAGGGTAGGAACCCTATAGCCCGATATTTCATGAGAGGAGCGGATCCCGGGATGAACACGAAGAAAATGAGGAGGAAATCGAGGGGAAACACGAGAAAAACACTAAAACCGACAAGATATGGTCACACATATGCTAGATCCATGAAACAAAGGGAGATACATGATCCACGATCAACAAGGGACGATACAAGAGGTAACAGGTTCTTCTCTGTGAGGAGGTCTTGAATCCACGAGGGGATCTTCCTGTAAAGGGGTCTTGAATCCAAGGTGGATCTTCTCCGTAGAGGGGCCGTGGTCTCTCTCGTGGAGTAGATCCGATATGGATGAGCGTAGCACTATCTCTAATATGAGCTATCACAACGCTAACCCTAAAACGTAGGTAGAGGGGGATCCATGAAACAAAGGGAGATACATGATCCACGATCAACAAGGGACGATACAAGAGGTAACCGGTTTTTCTCCGTCAGGAGGTCTTGAATCCACGAGGGGATCTTCCCGCAAAGGGGTCTTGAATCCAAGGTGGATCTTCTCCGTAGAGGGGCCGCGGTCTCTCTCATGGAGTAGATCCGAGATGGATGAGCGTAGCACTATCTCTAATATGAGCTATCACAATGCTAACCCCAAAACATAGGTAGAGGGGGTGTATATATAGTCTAATGGGCGAAGGGGTACATGGGCCTAGGCCCAGATGCATCGCACGCACGCAGGGAAGGCCGGACGTCTAGGCGTCGGGCTGGAGGGGCCGGATGTTCGGGCTGGCGGGGTTGGTCTTGTTACACTCGGTTTCGGCGGTGTCCAGATTTCTGGGGCCGAGGCCGGATGTCCGGGACTTGGCGAGGCGCCGGATGTGCGGGGTTGACGCCGGATGTTCGGCCGCTGATGCTATTGGCCATGTGTTGGGGCAGCCCCTGCGCGTCTACCCAGACGCCGGATGTCCGGCCGCTGTAGCTTCAGCAGCTCTGTCTTCTTCCGTCGTCGCTTCCATGCTTCCCTCGCGGATGGTGTAGTTGTTCCTTGGCGCTTGCACTCCTCCTCGTCGTCCGTAGTGTTCTGACAATACCTATGCATGCACAAGAGAGGGGTGTCAAGTAGTATACCATCCTCGAAGGGGTCAAGTGAGCACGTGTAAAGGAGATGATTAACCTTTGGGGATGTCAAGTAGATGTCGCACATGTCACTCGCCAAACGGACTCTTGAGATGGTGACGTCCATAGGATGCTCCGCATCAGCTAAGTTGGGACTAAACTACTTTTTAGTACTACATGTCACCCCCAAACTGATGGACAAACTGAAGTAGTCAATAGGACATTGTCTACTATGCTTCGGGTTGTTTTGAAGAATAATAAGAAAATGTGGGAAGAATGCTTGCCTCATATTGAATTTTCTTATAATCATTCATGGCATTCTAATACTAAGATGTGCCCTTTTGAAATTGTGTATGGTTTCATACCTCGTGCACCTATTGATTTGGTGCCTCTTCCATCTTCAGAGAAGATTAATTTTGATGCTAAACAATGTGCTGAATTGGTTTTGAAAATCCATGAGTTAACTAAGGAAAACATTGAGTGTATGAAAGCTAAATATAAACTTGCTGGAGATAAGGGTAGAAAACATGTTGTGTTTGCACCTGGAGATCTTGTTTGGTTACATTTCCGTAAGGATAGGTTTCCTAATTTACGCAAATCAAAGCTAATGCCGCGTGCCGATGGTCCCTTTAAGGTGTTAGAGAAAATAAATGATAATGCATATAAAATTGAGCTGCCTACAGATTTTGGGGTTAGTCCCAGTTTTAACATTGCAGATTTGAAGCCTTATTTGGGTGAGGAAGATGAGCTTCTATCAAGGAGGACTTCATTTCAAGAAGGGGAGGATGATGAGGACATCAATACCATTGTTACACTTACAGCCCCTGCTACTATACATACTGGACCAATTACTAGAGCTCGCACACGCCAATTAAATTACTAGGTACTTTCGTTTCTTGGTAATGATTCTAATGTTCATGAGAATATGATCCTGCCTAAATTGGATACATTTGTTTTGCTTACAAATAAAGGGCCTAGCATGGAGAAGGATGAACATTGGAGCAAGTACAATCATGCGGATGATGGCATGCGCAAGGGAAACAAGAACGAAGCTTCAAGTGATGATTTTAGGACTTTGAAGCCACTGTAATGAGTGATTGAAGGCTTGGATGAAATATACAAGATGCCACTTCACAAATTTCATCCAGAGGATATTATAGGTGCTCCGTCACCTAATTATTGGGCCAGGCCCATGTAATTTCAAAATACATAAGTATATGTTGTTTTTAGAGTCCGTATGTGTGGGGAAAAAGAGATAGGGTTGGTTTCGGACCCCTTCCCCAAGGGCCACAAAATCCCCCCCTCTTCCTACATATATACAGCCCTTAGGGAGTCGTTTAGACTTTGGGTTTTGTTTAGATTAAAAATTCATCATAGCTGCAACTTCGCGTACTTCGTTTGTGTTCAACGACCAGACCAAGATGTCACGAAACCCCACCTTGATCAATAAAGCTTTCATCTTATATTTGGAATATCCAGATTGCAATATCAGTTTCTTGCTTGTTTTCTGTTTGCTTGCAGGAAATAGACCCCCGTGGTCAGGTTGATTGTGCTCCGGCGTGGTCAATAACCTCTCGGAGTAGGTTTACCGATTGCTAAGGCGTGACATTGATGAGGACATCAATACCATTGTTACACCCATAGCCCCTGCTACTATACATACTGGACCAATTACTAGAGCTCGCGCACACCAATTAAATTATCATGTACTTTCGTTTCTTGGTAATGATTCTAATGTTCATGAGAATATGACGCTACCTAAATTGGATACATTTGTTTTGCTTACAAATGAAGGGCCTTGCATGGATAAGAGGGATGAATACTGGAGCAAGACCAAGCATGGAGATGATGGCATGTGCAAGGGGAACAAGAAGAGAGTTGCAAGTGATGATTTCAGGACTTTGAAGCCACCATAAGGAGTGCATGAAGTCTTGGACGAAATATACAAGATGCCACTTCATAAATTTTGTCTAGAGGCTATTCTAGGTGCTGCGTCACCTTATTATTGGGCCAGGCCCATGTATTTTCGAAATACTTAAGTATAGTGTGTTTGTAGAGTCCGTATGTGTGGGGACCTCCTCCAAGGGTTAGGGTTGGTTTTGGACCCCTCCTCCAAGGGCCACGAAATTCCCTGCCTCTTCCTCCATATATACAGCCCTTAGGGCGTCGTTTAGACTTTGGGTTTTGTTTAGATTAAAAGTTCGCCATAGCTGGAACATCGCGTACTTCGTTTGTGTCCAACGACCAGACCAAGACGTCACATAACCCCACCTTCATTAATAAAGCTTTCCTCTTTAATTTGCAATATCCAGATTGCAATCTCAATTTCTTGCTTGTTCTTTGTTTTCTCGCAGGAAATAGACCCTCGTGGTCAGGTTGATTGTGCTTCGGCATGGTCAATAAACCTCGGAAGTTGGTTTAGCGATTGCTAAGGCGCTACGTCCTCGCACGTTCATAGTCCGATCGTCGAAGTCGACTCCCATAGAAAATGATATCTATCTCATTGAAATAACGGGACACCTTCGCCTCTATAAAGTGGTATCAGATTCCCAGGTTGCTCGGTGAGATTTTACAGTTTTTCGTAGTTTAGATCGAGTCTGTTCTTCATACCTACAGTCCACAAAAAAATTAGGGTTAGTTCATCGTATCTAAACCAATCTAAGCCTTTGCATAGTCTTTTTAGAGTTTTGCTTTGTTGAATTTACGGTTGCATCGTGGTGTCGAGTTGCTGGTCTTAGCGTCTAGTCCCTTAGAGTTTCGAGTTCTGTTCACAGGTTGTCATGCCGCCGCCGCACCATCGTCACATTCATTGCCATATACCACCACCCCACCATATACATCGCCGCTGCCATATACAACCACCAATCCGAGTCCACATATACCATCGCCATATACAAGCACCAATCCGAGTCCGCATATACCATCGCCATATACCACCACCAATCCGAGTCCAGATATACCATCGCCGCCGTCAGTCCGAGTTCCACCAGATTCATCTCCGCTACCAGTCCTAGACCGAGTCCAATTTTTGTTGCTTTGTTTTTTATTTCCAGATCACGCGATACTCCGAGTCGTGACAGAGTAGGACTCCCCAACTTCCGGGCCATCCACATAAGAAAAATAGTTCCAGTTTCAAAAACTAAGTCTGGAAAATTCTGGCTAGGCAGTTTTTAGACCATTTGAAGACTTTTTCGGAAAAAAATTGTTGCGGAGCCAAAAAAAGAGGAAAAAAAGTGCAAAAAAAGTGAAAAAAACGAATAAAATTCAAAGCGTGCTCCTCCCTTGTTTACGTGCAGCACCATGATTTTGTTAGTGTTCTAGGCTCGTGTCTCTAGCACGGTCTAGCCTAGGACCAGCACAGTACCGTCGTTGAGCGTTTATTCAACTTTGCATCTCTGAATTGATTATTGCTGACCCTTTCTGCTACCATATTATAAGCCTTCCAAGATCCACATACATCTATGTCGTGCGTTCGACTCTCCCTGGTAATCGCTCTATCCAAGCTTTGAGAGTTTTGACTACGACGGTTGCCGATCACCGCCTGCTGCTGGGTTAGAACTGGTAAGAATTTGAGATTTGCTTGACGGATTTGTGACACCCACCACCACCTCTTGTTAGTAGTATGTAGGATCATATTCTTGTGTTTCTATTGCTCCTAACCATGGCAGGATCACAAGTCGACGAGACTGACTGGGAGAACATGACGAATAAGGAGTTGCATGCTAAATTTCAGCAAATGATGAGTGTACAGGTGCAAGATGTGCTAAACAGATTTGAAGAGGCCATGGAGAAGATAGATGGCATGGAGAAGACGTTCAAAACAAAGATCGATAACAAGTTTAATGAATTGCTCGCGCGTCTTCCACCACCACCACCGGCTGCACCTAACGCACCTCTACAACAACAACAACAACAACAACATCGCCTTCCAAATCAAGTGGAACGAGCACAGCGCATTCCCATTGACCCTGGGCAAAATTCTAGTGCCGTTGTTGATACTTCTGTAGCTCCTGCTGCTACTGCAGAGGTGGAGGACCATTACGAGGATGAGGTTGATCAAAATCATAACTACGTGCAACCACCAGCACCACCACCACTAGGTCGTCCTCAGGTATATCATCGCAACGGTAGGGCTGCACCACCATATGAGGTACGAGATCAGGACCATCTTCCTAAACTGAAATTGAATACTCCACCATTTGAGGGTAGATATGTTCCTGATATATATCTTACTTGGGAGTTAGAAACTGAACCACGTTTTACATGTTTACAATATCCTGAGGAGAGACGTGTTCCTGCTGCTGTTTGTGCTTTCACTAGTTTTGCATGTGTTTGGTGGTCTGAGCATTGTAGATTATATCCTATTCCAGCTACTTGGGCTGCTTTGAAAATTGCTATGCGTACTTGTTGGGTTCCACCATATTATCAATGTGAATTACTTAAAAAATTGCAGCGTTTTAGACAAGGAAAAAAATTATGTAGAAGAATATTATCAGGAATTACAAACTGGCATGATTGGATGTGGTATTGTTGAGGAGAACGAAGCTATGCTTGCACATTTTATGGGTGGATTAAATACAGAGATTCAGACCATTATAGAGTATAAGGAGTATACTAATATCACTCGTTTATTCCATCTTGCTTGTAAAGCTGAACGTGAAGTGCAGGATCGACATGCATTGGCGCGAACTAACTTTTCTGCAGATCGATCTTCATCATGGACACCATGTGCATCCTCTACTTCCACTTCACCAGCATCTCCATTGGGTTCCACCTCCAGCCGTGATACAAGAAAGCAGGCACAACCACCACTATCTGCCAAGAGCACACCTGCCGGCCTGCGCAGAGCTCTTCTTCTTCCATGGCATCAACAGGGCACACAAGTGATATTATTTGTCGTCGTTGTAAGGGAAGAGTACATTTTGTGAGAGAATGCAATCTCATCGTGTGATGATTGCTACTAAGGATGGTGGGTATGAGTCCGCTAGTGACTATGATGAGGAGACTTTGGCCCTTATTACACATGAAGAACACGGTGGAGAGGATTCTGATCATGGGACGCAATACATGGCTGCTGAAGTTGCTGATAGGTCTGAATGTTTAGTTTCTCAACGTGTTTTGAGTGTGCAGGTCATACAAGCTGAGCAAAATCAGAGGCATAATTTGTTCCATACAAAGGGAGTTGTGAAGGAACGTTCTGTTCGTGCCATCATAGATGGAGGGAGTTGCAACAACTAGGCTAGCATGGAGATGGTGGAGAAGCTATCTCTCACCACAAGACCGCATCCACATCCTTACTACATCCAATGGTTCAAAAACAACGGCAAGGTTAAGGTAACATGCACTGTTCATGTGCATTTTAGTATCTCTACATATGCTGATTATGTTGATTGTGATGTGGTACCCATGCAAGCATGTTCCTTATTACTTGGTAGACCATGGCAATTTGATAAAAATTCTGTACACCATGGTAGAAATAATCATAAGGATAGCCATATTACTTTGCTTCCTATGACTCCTGAATCCATTTTGAAAGATGATATTAATAGAGCTAATAAAGCAAAACAGGAGAAAAAAAAGAGTGAAAATCAGATTGTGGCAAAAGAATTTGAGCAACAAATGAAACCTAATAATAAACCATCTAGTGTTGCTTCTGAAATTAAATTAAAAAGTGCATGCCTACTTGCCACCAAATCTGATATTGATGATCTAGATTTTAGCAAATCTGTTTGCTATGCTTTCGTGTGCAAAGAGGCATTATTTTCATTCGAGGACATGCCTTCCTCTTTGCCTCCTGCTATCACTAACATTTTGCGGGAGTTCGCTGACGTCTTTCCACAAGACGTGCCATCGGGATTACCACCTATTCGAGGGATTGAGCATCAAATTGACTTAATTCCCGGTGCATCATTACGCAACCGTTCGCCATACTGTACCAATCCAGAGGAGACGAAGGAGATTATGCATCAAGTACAGGAGCTGCTCGACAAAGGTTATATACGCGAATCCCTTAGTCCTTGTGTGGTTCCTATCATTTTAGTGTCGAAAAAGGATGGTACGTCGCATATGTGTGTTGATTGTAGAGGCATTAATAATATTACTATTCGTTATCGTCATCCTATTCCTAGGCTAGACGACATGCTTGATGAATTGAGCGGCTCTACAACATTCTCCAAAGTTGATTTGCGTAGTGGATACCATCAAATTCGTATGAAATTGGTAGATGAATGGAAAACATCATTTAAAACAAAGTTTGGATTATATGAGTGGTTAGTCATGCCTTTTTGGTTAACTAATGCACCTAGTACTTTCATGCGGTTAATGAACGAAGTTTTACGTGCTTTCATTGGATGATTTGTGGTAGTCTATTTTGATGATATATTGATTTATAGTAAATCTTTGGAGGAACATTTGGAACACTTACGTGTTGTTTTTATTGCTCTACGTGATGCACGTTTGTTTGGTAACCTTGGAAAGTGCACCTTTTGCACCGACCGAGTATCTTTTCTTGGCTATGTTGTTACTCCACAGGGAATTGAAGTTGATAAAGCCAAGATTGAAGCTATTGAGAGTTGGCCGCAGCCCAAAATGGTCACACAAGTGAGGAGTTCCCTTGGCCTTGCTGGTTTCTATTGGCGTTTTGTGAGAGATTTCGGCACCATTGCTGCACCTCTCAACGAGCTTACAAAGAATGATGTTCCTTTTGTTTGGGGTACCGCACAGGAAGTAGCCTTCACGGTATTGAAAGATAAGTTGACACATGCTCCTTTACTCCAACTTCTTGATTTTAATAAGACTTTTGAGCTTGAATGTGATGCTAGTGGAATTGGATTAGGAGGTGTGTTATGACAAGATGGCAAACCTGTAGCATACTTTTCTAAAAAATTGAGTGGGCCTATTATGAACTATTCTACTTATGATAAAGAATTATATGCTCTTGTTCGGACCTTAGAAACAGGGCAACATTATTTATGGCCCAAGGAATTTGTTATACATTCTGATCATGAATCTTTGAAACACATTAAATGTCAAGCAAAACTGAACTGTAGACATGCTAAATGGGTTGAATTGATTGAGACTTTCCCTTATGTCATTAAACACAAGAAGGGTAAAGAAAATGTTATTGCTGATGTTTTCTCTCATCGTTATACTATGCTTTCACAACTTGACTTTATAATATTTGGCTTGTGTTTCATGCTAACAAGCTATGCATTCCAGCTAGCTCCGTTCATATTTTGTTGTTGCAGGAGGTGCATGGAGGAGGATTAATGGGACACTTTGGCGTCAAGAAGACGGATGATATAATTGCTACACATTTCTTTTGGCCAAAGATGAGACGGGATGTTGAGCGTTTTGTTGCTCGCTGCACTACATGTCAAAAAGCTAAGTCACGACTCAATCCTCATGGTTTATATATGCCTTTGCCTATACCTAGTGTTCCTTGGGAGGATATATCAATGGACTTTGTTTTAGGTTTACCTCGAACAAAGAAGGGGAGGGATATCATATTTTTTGTCGTGGATAGGTTCTCGAAAATGGCACAATTTATACCATGTCCTAAAAGCGATGATGTTGTTAATGTTGCTGATTTGTTCTTTCGTGAAATTATTCGCTTGCATGGTGTGCTAGAAACTATTGTTTATGATCGTGATACTAAATTTCTTAGCCACTTTTGGAGATGTTTATGGGCTAAGTTGGGGACTAAACTGCTTTTTAGTACTACTTGTCACCCCCAAACTGATGGACATACTGAAGTAGTCAATAGAACATTGTCTACTATGCTTAGGTCTGTTTTGAAGAATTATAAGAAAATGTGGGAAGAATAGTTGCCTCATATTGAATTTGCTTATAATCGTTGATTCCATTCTACTACTAAGATGTGCCCTTTTGAAATTGTGTATGGTTTCCTACCTCGTGCACCTATTGATTTGTTGCCTCTTCCATCTTCGGAGAAGGTTATTATTGATGCTAAAGAATGTGCTGAATTCATTTTAAAAATGCATGAGTTAACTAAGGAAAACATTGAGCATATGAATGCTAAATATAAACTTGCTAGAGATAAGGGTAGAAAACATGTTGTGTTTGCACCTGGAGATCTTGTTTGGTTACTGTGGGAGTCCTGGATTAGGGGGTCTCTGGATAGCCGGACTATCTCCTTTGGCCGGACTGTTAGACTGTGAAGATACAAGATTGAAGACTTCGTCTCGTGTCCGGATGGGACTCTACTTGGCGTGGAAGGCAAGCTAGGCAATCCGTATATGGATATCTCCTCCTTTGTAACCGACCTTGTGTAACCCTAACCCTCTCCGGTGTCTATATAAACCGAAGGGTTTTAGTCCGTAGGACAACAATGACAGCATACAATCATACCATAGGCTAGCTTCTAGGGTTTAGCCTCTCTGATCTCGTGGTAGATCTACTCTTGTAACATCCATATCATCAATATCAATCAAGCAAGACATAGGGTTTTACCTCCATCAAGAGGGCCCGAACCTGGGTAAAACTTTGTGTCCCTTGCCTCCTGTTACCAACCGGCCTAGACGCACAGTTCGGGACCCCCTACCCGAGATCCGCCGGTTTTGACACCGACATTGGTGCTTTCATTGAGAGTTCCTCTGTGTCGTCACCGTTAGGCTTGATGGCTCCTACTATCATCGATAGCGATGCCGTCCAGGGTGAGACTTTTCTCCCCGGACAAATCTTCATATTCGGCGGCTTTGCACTGCGGGCTAATTCGCTTGGCCATCCGAAGCAGATTGAAAGCTACGCCTCTGGCCATCAGGTTAGATTTGGAAGTTTGAACTACACGGCCGACATCCGCGGAGACTTGATCTTCGACGGATTCGAGCCACAGCCGGGTGCGCCGCACTATCGCGATGGGTATGACCTAGCTCTGCCACCGGACGGTACTCTAGAGGTCGCGCCCACATCAGCTCCGACCCTTAGCTCGGAGCCAACTGCGCCAATCGAGGACGGGTGGCTAGACACCGCCTCAGGGGCTACAGTCTCAACAGCGATCGAGCCAAACACCAGCATAATCCTCTGTGCAGCCCGTGACTCCAAGGTGCCGGACTCTCTTCCGGACCCCGAACCATCCGCGCCCCTGCCAATCGAATCCGAGTGGGCACCGATCATGGAATTCACCGCCGCGGATATCTTTCAGCACCCGCCCTTCGACGACATTCTAAATTCACTAAGGTATCTCTCTTTGTCAGGAGAGCCCTGGCTGGATTATGGCCAACAAGACTGGGATGCGGACGGCGAAGGAAGTCGACGCCCAGCCACCACCCACTTTGTAGCCACGGTCGATGATTTAACCGACATGCTTGACTTCGACTCTGAAGAAATCAATGGTATGGATGATGATGTAGGAGACGAACATGAACTAGCACCTACAGGGCACTGGGCAGCCACCTCGTCGTATGACATATACATGGTGGATACACCCAATGAAGGCAATGTCGACGATATAACGGAGGATGACCCCTCCAAGAAGCAACCCAAGCACCGAGGTCAGAGGCGCCGCTCTAAGTCCCGCCAAAGCAAAAGTGGTGATACCGGCACATGAGATAATAACACTCCGGACAGCGCCGAAGACAACAACAATCCCCTCCAGCAAGATTTAGAGCAGGAGGAGGAAGGAGCCAGCTCTCCTGAGAGAGCGGCTGGCGGAGAGGAGGAGGATGACAATTACATGCCCCCCTCCGAAGATGAGGCAATCCACGACGACGATGAATTCACCGTACCAAAGGATCCCGTCAAACAAGAGCGCTTCAAGCGCAGGCTTATGGCCATGGCAAATAGCCTGAAGAAAAAGCAGCAGCAACCTCAAGCTGATTAAGATCTGCTAGCTGACAAATGGACTGAGGTCCTCGCGGCTGAGCAATATAAACTCAAGCGTCCCTCCAAGAGTTATCCAAGGCACAGGTTACTTCCCCGACTGGAGGAAGAAGCGTATGAAACGGCTGAT
Organism: Triticum urartu; assembly: GCF_003073215.2. Taxonomy (NCBI): domain Eukaryota; kingdom Viridiplantae; phylum Streptophyta; class Magnoliopsida; order Poales; family Poaceae; genus Triticum; species Triticum urartu. Next base: position 278,912,819 of record NC_053024.1, on the reverse strand, counting down.
CGGCCACCTCGTGGCCGCGATAGAGAGGCATTCTAGCCAAAAGCTCAGCCTCCACCCCAATGCCATTCAAATAAAAAGGCATGGGGAGATACGCCAGACCTGCGAGACATATTGGAGGACAAAGCAAAGCATTCAAGACCGATCTATGGATCACAAGGGCGCACCACTCTACCAGACGATAAATGTCACACCGGATACAGTAAAAGCAAATCCGGCCGGGCTGAACACAGTGGGCAGGACCCATTCTAGCTGCGTCGCGATATAGCCCAATACAGAGGTGCCGCACACCCCTTATGCTTCACAGACGAAGTAATGGAATATCAATTCCCAGAAGGTTTCAAACCTGTAAACATTGAATCATACGATGGCACTACAGACCCCCCGGTATGGATTGAGGACTTCCTCCTCCACATCCACATGGCCCGCGGTGATGACTTACATGCCATCAAGTACCTCCCACTAAAACTCAAAGGACCAGCGCGGCATTGGCTTAATAGCTTGCCAGCGGACTCCATTAGCTGTTGGGAAGATTTGGAAGCCGCATTCCTCGACAACTTTTAGGGCACTTATGTACGACCACCAGACACCGATGACTTGAGCCACATAATTCAGCAGCCAGAAGATTTGGCCAGGCAATTCTGGACTCGGTTACTTACAAAGAAAAATCAAATCGTCGACTGTCCGGATGCGGAGGCCTTAGCGGCTTTCAAGCACAACATCCGAGACGAGTGGCTAGCCCGGCACCTTGGTCAGGAAAAGCCGAAATATATGGCAGCCCTCACGACGCTCATGACCCACTTTTGTGTGGGAGAAGACAGCTGGTTGGCTTGTAGTAATAACATATCAAAGAACCATGGTACCTCAGATACCAAGGACGGCAATAGGAGGTCACGTCGCAACAAGCATAAGCGCTGCATTAACAGTGAAAGTACTGAGGATACGGCAGTCAATGCCGGATTCATAGGTTCTAAACCCGTTCAGCGTAAAAAGCCATTCAAACAAAGTACGCTGCGTCCGTCCAACCTGGACCGTATACTCGATCGCTCGTGTCAAATACACGGCACCCCAGACAAGCCAGCCAATCACACCAATAGGGATTGTTGGGTGTTCAAGCAGGCCGGCAAGTTAATTGCGGAAAACAAGCACAAGGGGCCGCATAGCGATGACGAGGAAGAACCCCGACAGCCGCACACTGGAGGAAAGAAGAGGTTTCCCCCGCAAGTGCGGACGGTGAACATGATATATGCAACCCACATCCTCAAGAGGGAGCGGAAGCGTGCGCTCAGGGACGTATATGCGCTGGAGCCAGTCGCCCCAAAGTTCAGCCCCTGGTCCTCCTGTCCGATCACCTTCGATCGCAGAGACCACCCCACTAGTATCCGTCACGGCGGATTCGCCGCACTAGTCCTAGACCCAATCATCGACGGATTTCACCTCACTCGAGTCCTAATGGATGGTGGAAGCAGCCTGAACCTGCTTTATCAGGACACAGTGCGCAAAATGGGTATAGACCCCTCAAGGATCAAACTCACAAAGACAACCTTTAAGGGCATCATTCCAGGTGTAGAGGCCCACTACACAGGCTCAATTACACTGGAAGTGGTCTTCGGATCCCCGGATAACTTCCGAAGCGAAGAGTTAATCTTCGATATAGTCTTGTTCCGCAGTGGTTATCACGCGCTGCTCGGACGAACTGCATTTGCTAGATTCAATGCGGTACCACATTATGCATACCTCAAGCTCAAGATGCCAGGACCTCGCGGAGTTATTACAGTCAATGGAAACACAGAGCGCTCTCTCCGAATAGAGGAGCACACCACGGCCCTTGCAGCAGAAGCGCAAAGCAGCCTCTCAAGGCAATCTACCAGATCGGCATTTCAAAGCCCGGACACCTTCAAGCGCGCTCGGGGCAATCGGCAAACAGACCGCCTGGCGCGATCTGAGCTCGCGTAGCAATACGGCGGCCACCCCAATCCTAGCCCAACGGCGTTATTCGTGTCGTGCGTACATAATTACGCATTAAAAATACCATGGGCACAGGTGGGTAGGGGGGCACAACTGCGGCACGCTCCAAAACGCGGCCTAAACCGCACTAGGGGCTTCCCGTTTGGCTATTTTTTTAGTACTTTAATCTCTGGAAAGACTGTCCGGCCGCTCTATTGCCGAACACATGATACAGCAACCAAGGAGGCAGACAACTACGGAATTCCTAGGTGGATTAAAGATTTCATATCATTCCTCAGCTCGCCCTTGGAAGGGACATAGTCCTACTCTTTTGCTTATTACACTATTTGTATCACTCTGCTTTAATGCAAATTTTTAATACACAATGCATGACATTACGACTATTATTGCATTTTTGTTATATATATATATGTGTGTGTGTGTGTGTGTGTTCATTAATGATGCCTTGCAACCATACACTCTGGAACGGCCAATGCACCAGGGGCTTGCGTACCCACAATATGGTTTGAAAAGTCCGAACACTGTCACAAGTGCGGCACCCCGAACTTATAGCATTATATGCATCAACTCCGAATCATGTCTTTGGTCAAATGTTGGGTTTGCCCGGCTCCTATGTTCTGGTACCTTACGTTCCGCTCTATCGGCTAAGGTAGCGCTAGGAGAACTACTGCGATTGTGCCCCGGTTCTGCCAGGCCGAGCACCTCAGTAGAGAAAGCTAAAACTAACTATCATGATAAGGCGAGAGACTGGTCGCAGTTCGGCGAGGTTTTTCGAGTCCCTAAAGACTTATGCCGCTTAGGTGGAGGGGCCGGCTCCGTCCGGCTTACAGGCGTGTATCGCGCCCCGAATTCAGCCTTCCGAATATCAGGGGCTTCGCCGAAATTTAAAATTATAGAATTCTATGGCTAAGTGAGAGTGATAAAGCATTATTAGTCCGGTTGCCTTGTTCGGTGTGCTGAGCACCTCCCTCGAAGGACCCAAGCATGGGAACAAGAGTGCTCAGGTTTATCCCGAACACCCCAACACTCGTGGCATGGGGGCAGAAGTCGAGGACTAGCCATCTCTCAGATTGGATAAACAGCCAAACAGAAGGTAATATTTTAAATTCACACAAGCGTTGCATAGCGAATACGATACAAGTTTTCATACATACAGGACAAAACGAGCAAGTCTCATTCAAATATTACATTTTGCGAACACTCATCCGCGATAAGACGGGCGCCCGGCAGAACACCCTCGTAGTACATCTCGGGGTGGCGGTGCTCCTTGCCCTCCGGCGGCCCCTCCTTGATCAGCTTCACGGCGTCTAGCTTGACCCACTGCGTTTTTACACGGGCGAAGGCCCGGCGTGCACCATCAATGCAGACGGATCGCTTGACGACCTCCAGCCGTGGGCAGGCATCCACAAGCCGCCTCACCAGGCCGAAGAAGCTATTCGGAAGGGTATCTCCAGGCCACAACCCGACTATGAAGCCCTTCGTGGCCTGGTCGGCCGCCTTATGTACCTCGGCCATCTGCTTCAGCTGGTCGCTCATCAGCACCAGATGTTCGGCCTCAGCATACTGAGACCAGAACAGCTTCGCCGTCGAGCTTCCGTCCTCGGCCTGATAAAAGTGTGCGGCATCGGTCACACTGCCGGGCAAATCTGCGAATGCTCCTAAAGAGCTCCGGATACGGGTAAGTAATCAATAATTTACTTTTACATGATGGCTTTGCATATAGAAAGCCTTACTTGCCGCTATCTTCTTCATCGCGTCGATCTCCTGAAGGGCCTTCTGGGCCTCGGCCTTGGCACTCTTCACGCTCTCACGGGCCGCGGCAAGCTCAGACTCTCGCGTCTTCAAGTCAAGCTCCAACACCTCGTGCTTCGTCACGAGAGCCGGGAGCTCTTGCTGCACCTCGCCCACCCGAGCCTCATGCCTCTCTCGCTCGGTGCGCTCCTGGGCCGCCTTCTCTTCGGCCTGGGATAGCGCTTGCTTCAGGGTCGCCACCTCGGTCGTGGCCCCTCGCAAACATACAACGATCCTCTCATTTAGCAATCGCGTTCTTTTTCTCATCTATAGATGGGGTATTACTTACCCTTGTTCTCCTCGAGCTGCCTCTTAGCAAGGCCGAGCTCTTTCTGGCTCTTTCTGGGACCCCTCGAGGGCCTCCTTCAGTACGGTGACCTCCGCAGTTAATGCGGCGGACGCCAGCAGCTAAGCCTGCATATGCATATTAACATACTCATATTAGACTCCTGCGATATTATTTGATCCTCTGTTCTGCTTTTCCATGTGAACACCGAACAAAGCATCAGGTGCTACTGTCTATGCATTAATATTTCTACTACATTTTAAAACACTTACCTCAAAGCCTGTTAGAAGGCTAGTACAGGCTTCAGTCAATCCGCTCTTGGCGGACTGAACCTTCTGGATCACCGCACTCATGATAATGCGATGCTCCTCCTTGATGGAAGCGCTGCAAAGCGCTTCCAACATATTATCCGGCGCCTCAGGATGGACAAAGGTCACCGGCACAGGCGTCTCACCCCTCTTAGAAGGAGACAGCCTGCCCGAGCCCGGAACCGCTGGAGGTTCCAGCGCGGGGTTCGGTTGAGGGCCGAACTCGGAGCTCTCAGGGGGCCCGTCCCCTCTGCTCCCGGAGTCCGGAAGGTCGCCTTGAGGCGCCTTTAGGACTATCTCCCCTCGATCCGGTGCCTCTTGGGACAACACCTCAGCGTCATCGGCAGGATGAGGGGAGGTGGCAGTTGGGACTGGATCGCTATCCATGTCCGACGAACCCAGGGAGCCGTCCGATGGTACCTCGATATTGGCTCATGGCGGCCTGCGTAATTATGTTCGGCGATTTGGGAAAGCAATGCGACAAAGGAATTCTATGGGTTACTTTGATATTCGAATACTTACAATCTCCCCTGGGGCTTGGACCTGGGCAACCACTCACCTTCACTTTCGTCGGCGGCGGTGGAGCTGTCTGGAAGGAGAGTCCTTCCCTTCTTGGACCCTTCGGCCTCCCCAGTTGGGGCGGCCTTCCTTTTCTTGTCTCCCCCAGTCGGTGGGGGAGCCTCTTCTTCCTCTTCCCTGTCTTCGGGGGAAGAGTGCGCCGCAGAGTCATCAGACGGTGAGTCCGTCGACGCCTGGCGTTGGGAACTCTTTCGAGCTCCCTTGGCCTTCTTGGTCTTCTCCGGCCCCTTATAAGGGGTCGGAGTCAGCATCTTTGTCAGAAGAGCGTCTGCGGGGCCTTCGGGCAAGGGAGCCGGACAGTCGATCTGTCTGGCCATCTTCTGCCAGTCCTGTCGAAATTACGGGAGTTTAGATCCCGCATAGAGTCAATCTATATAAAAATAAGTATCCTGTGAAAGGTAATAACTTACCGCGCTGGCTTGGCGCTTCGCATTGAATCCGCGATCCTCAGTAATGGGGGGAGGAACCTCGACGCTCTTGAAAAGCACCCTCCAGGCATCTTCATGGGTCGTGTCGAAGAGCCTGTTCAGAGTTCGGTGATGCGCCGGATTGAACTCCCATAGAGTGAACTCCCGTTGTTGGCACGGGAGTATCCGGTGGACGAGCATAACCTTGACTATATTGACGAGCTTGACCTTCTTGTCCACCATGTTTTGAAAACATGACTGGAGTCCGGCCAGCTCTTTTGAATTACCCCGGGATAGGCCCTTCTCCTTCCAGGAGGTGAGCCGCATGGGGGTGCCAGATCGGAATTCGGGGGCCGCCACCCATGCGGGGTCGCGTGGCTCGGTGATGTAGAACCACCCCGATTCCCACGCCACCCATGCGGGGTCGCGTGGCTCGGTGATGTAGAACCACCCCGATTGCCACCCCTTTATGGTTTCCACAAAGGATCCCTCGAGCCATGTTATGTTGGGCATCTTGCCCACCATGGCGCCTCCGCACTCCGCTTGGCGGCCGCCCACCACCTTCGGCTTGACGTTGAAGGTCTTCGGCCATAGGCCGTAGTGGGGCTTGACGCGGAGAAAGGCCTCGCACACGATGATAAACACCGAGATGTTGAGGATGAAGTTCGGTGCCAGATCGTGGAAATCTAGGCCCTAATAGAACATGAGCCCCCGGACAAAGGGATGGAGAGGGAATCCCAGTCCGTGGAAGAAATGGGTGAGGAATACGACCCTCTCATGGGGCCTGGGGGTGGGGATTTGTTGCCCCTCATCTGGGAGCCGGTGCGCGATGTCGTCGGGCAGGTATCCGGCTCTCCTCAGTTTCTTGACGTCTCCCTCCGTGATGGAGGAGACCATCCACTTGCCTCCCGCTCCGGACATGGTTGGATAAGGTTGAGATGGAAGTGAGGACTTGGGCGCTAGAGCTCGAGTGTGCGGGAGCGGATGAGCAGAGGAGGAAGAAGGCGTGGATAGAAAGGTGAATCCTTATCCCTTTATATGGGCAGACAAAACTAAGCGTCCCCACTTGCCTGGTAAAACTCGCTTATCCCCCGAGCGCCGTAATTAATGACGCAGTTGGGTTACCCACGCACGTATAGATGAGAATCTCGTAATAAGGGGACACGATCTCTGCTTTGACAGGACGTGTCAAAAAACTGCCTCGCGTTATGTGCGGGGCTGGTTAAAAGGAACGGTTCAAATAATCATCGGGCCATGACGTAACGTCATGTTGCCAAAACAAGCTAGCAAATTAGATCTGCAAAAAAATTATTCTCTCTACGGTGGAATGTGGAACTTATTTTGCAGGGTCGGACACTATCCTCGTATTCAAATTCTTTTGTGATGTATTCGGAGAAGGAACCCGCCTTGCAATGCCGAAGACAACTGCGCGCCGGACTCGTCATCATTGAAGCCTGGTTCAGGGGCTACTGTGGGAGTCCTAGATTAGGGGGTCTCCGGATAGCCGGACTATCTCCATTGGCCGGACTGTTAGACTATGAAGATGCAAGATTGAAGACTTCGTCTCGTGTCCGGATGGGACTCTACTTGGCGTGGAAGGCAAGCTAGGCAATACGTATATGGATATCTCCTCCTTTGTAACCGACCTTGTGTAACCCTAACCCTCTCCGGTGTCTATATAAACCGAAGGGTTTTAGTCCGTAGGACAACAATCACAGCGTACAATCATACCATAGGCTAGCTTCTAGGGTTTAGCATCTCTGATCTCATGGTAGATCTACTCTTGTAACATCCATATCATCAATATCAATCAAGCAGGATGTAGGGTTTTACCTCCATCAAGAGGGCCCGAACCTGGGTAAAACTTCGTGTCCCTTGCCTCCTGTTACCATCCGGCCTAGACGCATAGTTCGGGACCCCCTACCCGAGATCCGCCAGTTTTGACACTGACAATTACATTTGCGTAAGGATAGATTTCCTAATTTGCGCAAATCAAAGCTAATGCCACGTGCTGATGGTCCTTTTAAGGTGTTAGAGAAAATAAATGATAATGCATATAAACTTGAGCTGCCTGCAGATTTTGGAGTTAGTCCTACTTTTAACATTGCAGATTTGAAGCCTTATTTGGGTGAGGGAGATGAGCTTTTGTCGAGGACGACTTCATTTCAAGAAGGGGAGGATGATGAGGACATCAATACCATTGTGACACCCACATCCCCTGCTGCTATACATACTAGACCAATTACTAGAGCTCGCGCACGCCAATTGAATTATCAGGTACTTTCGTTTCTTGGTAACGATTCTAACGCCAATTGGACACATTTGTTTTGCTTACAAATGAAGGGCCTAGCTTGGACAAGAAAGATGAACCTTGGACCAAGTTCAAGCATGGAGATGATGGCATGCGCAAGGGGATCAAGAACGGAGTTACAAGTGATGATTTCAGGACTTTGAAGCCACCATAAGGAGTGCATGAAGCCTTGGACGAAATATACAAGATGACAGTTCATAAATTTCGTCGAGTGGCTATTCTAGGTGCTGCGTCACCTTATTATTGGGCCAGGCCCATGTATTTTCGAAATACTTAAGTATAGGTTGTTTTTAGAGTCCGTATGTGTGGGGAAACAAGAGTTAGGGTTGGTTTCGGACCCCTCCTTCAAGGGCCACGAAATCCACCCCCCCCCCCTCTTCCTCAATATATACAACCCTTAGGGCATCATTTAGACTTTGGTTTTTGTTTAGATTTAAAGTTTGGCATAGCTGCAACTTCGCGTACTTCGTTTGTGTCCAACGACCAGACCAAGGCGTCACAGAACCCCACCTTCATTAATAAAGCTTTCCTCTTTCATTCGTAATATCCAGATTGCAATCTCAGTTTCTTGCTTGTTCTTTGTTTGCTCGCAGGAATTTACCCTCGTGGTCTGGTTGATCGTGCTTCGGCGTGGTCAATAACCCTCGGAAGTTAGTTTAGCGATTGCTAAGGCGCGACGTCCTCGCACGTTCGTAGTCGGATCCTCAAAGTTGACTCCCACAGAAAACAATATCTATCTCATTGAGACATCAGGACACCTTCACCTCTATCAGACGTCCTCACACGTTCATAGTCGTATCGTCGAAGTCTACTCCACTGAAACGGTAACCACCTTCTCTTCGAAAGATGGGACACCTTTACCTCTATCACGATTACTAAGGCGCGATGTCCTCGCACGTTCGTAGTCAGATCGTCAATGTCTACTCCACCAAAAATGATAGCCACCATCTCATCGGAAGACAGGACACCTTTGCCTCTATTAAGTGGTATCAGATTTCCAGGTTGCTCAGTGAGATTTTATAGTTTTTCCTAGTTTAGATCGATTTTGTTCTTCGTACCTATAGTCCACAAAAAAGTGACAACAAATATTAGGGTTAGTTCATCATGTCCGAACCAATCTGAGCCTTTGCATAATCTTTTTAGGGTTTTGCTATGTTGAATTTGCGATTGCATCATTGTGTCTAGTTGCTGGTCTTACCGTCTAGTCCTTTAGAGTTTCGAGTTTTGTCACAATTTTTCATGCCGTCGCCGCACCATCTTCATCGCTGCTTTCATATACCACCACCACTGCCATATCCTACCACTGTTGCCATATCCTACCAACGCTACCATATACCACCACCGCTGCCATATCCTACCACCATATGTCCACCAGCACCCGAGTTCTTTTCATATTAGGTTTGTTTTCGAGATCCATCTATTTTCTGATTCGTGATTTGATGCGGAGCATCCTATGGTCATCCCCATGGACCTACCATCGTCTCACCAAGTGCCAAAAGGACCTATGACACGAGGACGGGCTAGAGCGCTCGAGACCGAGGTGACTTCCTTCCTTAGTGATATCACATATGATCCACTTGAGACATGGCTACTACCTAAGTCCGAAATGTTGTGCATGATTAGGTACCAAGAGCACCCTCCCGAAGATGCATGTGAAGACTGACAAGTCCCCAAGTTCACGGACGAAGAGAACCAATGGAAGGAGTCATGAACAGCTCCCAGGACCCGGACATCCCGCCATGATCCTGGACATCCGGCCCCTTGAACATCGCCCACAGCATCTGCCCAGCCGCCAAGTACCTACAGGACCCGAACATCTGACCACATCCCGGACATCCGGCCTAGCCCGGACATCTGTCCCAAAGCCCGGAAAACCAGCACCATCTATCCAGAGAACACCAAGGCCAACCCCGCCAGCCCGGACATCCGGAATCCTAGCCTGGACATCCGGCTCCTCGGGAAGGCCCGGGCACCTGGCCGGATGCCCGGACGTCCAACCCCGTCTGTCTATGCACAGTAAAGGGCCGAGGCCCATGTACCCTTTGCCCACCTAAACTATATATACTCCTCCTCCTCCCTCTTTCTGGGGTTACCAAAGTAGTAGCTCATTGAGAAGCTTTTCTCTCCACTTGATCCCCTTCTCCTTAGGAGTTCACGGCCTCTACGAAGAAGATCCCCCAAGTGGATTCAAGACACCTAACGGGAAGACCTCAAGACCCCCTCACGGAGAAGAACTAGTGATAAAGGCGAGGGTACCGATCTTTTGATGAGATGATAACTAGCGATTTGGTGGAGACTTGATGCAGAGCACCCCAAGGTCATCCCCATGGACCTACCCATGTCTCCCACGACACCACTTGGACCAATGACAAGAGCTCGAGCAAAGGCTATTGAAGATAAGGTGAACTCGCTTGATGAAGACATCAATACCACTGTTACACCCACAGCCCCTGCTGCTATACATACTCGACCAATTACTAGAGCTCGCACATGCCAATTAAATTATCAGGTACTTTCGTTTCTTGGTAATGATTCTAATGTTTATGAGAATATGATGCTGCCTAAATTGGATACATTTGTTTTGCTTACAAATGAAGGGCCTGGCATGGATAAGAGGGATGAACAATAGAGCAAGACCAAGGATGGAGATAATGGCGTGCACAAGGGGATCAAGAACGTTGTTACAAGTGATGATTTCAGGACTTTGATGCCACCATAAGGAGTGCATGAAGCCTTGGACGAAATATACAATATGCCACTTTATAAATTTCGTCCAGAGGCTATTCTAGGTGCTGTGTCACCTTATTATTGGGCCAGGACCATGTATTTTTGAAATACTTAAGTATAGACTGTTTTTAAAGTCCGTATGTGTGGGGAAACAAGAGTTAGGGTTGGTTTCGGACCCCTCCTCCAAGGGCCACGAAATTCCCCCCTCTCTCCTCCATATATACAGCCCTTAGGGCATCGTTTAAACTTTGGGTTTTGTTTAGATTAATGTTCGCCATAGCTGCAACTTCGCGTACTTCGTTTGTGTTCAACGACCAGACCACGACGTCACAGAACCCGACCTTGATCAATAAAACTTTCATCTTATATTCACAATATCCAGATTGCAATCTTAGTTTGTTGCTTGTTCTTCGTTTTCTTGCAGGAAAATAGACCCTCGTGGTCAGGTTGATCGTGCTCCGGCGTGGTCAATAACCCTCGGAAGTTGGTTTAGCGATTGCTAAGGCGCGACGTCTTCACACGTTCGTAGTCGGATCGTCAAAGTCGACTCCCACAGAAAACGATATCTATCTCATCGAAACATCGGGACACCTTCGCCTCTATCAAACAAAGTCCATAGATATATCCTCCCAAGGAACACTAGGTATAGGCAAAGGCATATATAAACCATGAGGATTTAGTCGTGACTTAGCTTTTTGACATGTAGTGCGGCGAGCAACAAAATGCTCAACATCACGTCTCATCTTTGGCCAAAAGAAATGTGTAGCAAGTATATCCTTTGTGTTCTTCATGCCGAAGTGTCCCATTAATCCTCCTCCATGCGCCTCCTGCAACAACAAAAGACGAACAGAGCTAGCTGGAATGCATAGCTTCTTAGCATGAAACACAAATCCATCATTAATGACGAACTTGTTCCACATTCTTCCTTCTTTACAATTTTGCATTACATCTTTAAAATCAGCATCATGCACATATTGATCTTTGATGGTCTCCAAACCAAATATTTTGAAGTCAAGTTGTGAAAGCACAGTATAGCGACGAGACAATGCATCAGCAATAACATTTCTTTACCATTCTTTTGTTTAATGACATAAGGGAAAGTCTCAATGAATTCAACCCATTTAGCATGTCTACGATTCAGTTTAGCTTGACTTTTAATATGTTTCAAAGATTTATGATCACAATGTATAACAAATTCTTTGGGCCATGAATAATGTTGCCATATTTCTAAAGTCCGAACAAGAGCATATAATCCTTTATCATAAGTAGAATAATTCAGATTAGGCCCACTCAATTTTTCAGAAAAGAATGCAACATGTTTGCCATCTTGTAATAACACGCCTCCTTATCCAATTCCACTAGCATCACATTCAAGCTCAAAAGTCTTATTGAAATCAGGAAGTTGGAGTAAAGGAGCATATGTCAACTTATCTTTCAATACCATGAAGGCTTCTTCATGTGCGGTACCCCAAACAAAAGGCGCATCCTTCTTTGTAAGCTCATTGAGAGGTGCAGCAATGGTGCTGAAATCTCTCACAAAACGCCTATAGAATCCAGCGAGGCCAAGAAAACCCCTCACTTGTGTGACCGTTTTGGGCTGCGGCCAACTCTCACTAGCTTCAATCTTGGCTTTATCAACTTCAATTCCTTGTGGAGTAACAACATAGCCAAGAAAAGATACTCGATCGGTGCAGACGGTGCACTTCCCAAGGTTACCAAACAAACGTGCATCACGTAGAGCAATAAAAACAGCACATAAATGTTCCAAATGTTCCTCCAAAGATCTGCTATAAATCAGTATATCATCAAAATAGGCTACCACAAATCTCATGAAAGTACTAGGTGCATTAGTTAACCCAAAAGGCATGACTAACCACTCATATAAACCAAACTTAGTTTTAAATGTTGTTTTCCATTCATATCCCAATTTCATATGAATTTGATGGTATGCACTACGCAAATAAACTTTGGAGAAAATTGTAGACCCACTCAATTCATCAAGCATATCATCTAGCCTAAGAATAGGATGATGATAACGAATTAGTAATATTATGAATGCCTCTACAATCAACACACATACATGACATACCATGCTTTTTAGGCACTATTATAATAGGAATAGCACAAGGACTAAGAGATTCGCGTATGTAACCTTTGTCGAGCAGCTCCTGTACTTGACACATAATCTCCTTCGTCTCCTCTGTATTGGTACGGTATGGTGCACGGTTGGGTAGCGATGCACCGGGAATTAATTCAACTTGATGCTCAATCCCCGAATAGGTGGTAATCCCGGTGGCACGTCTTGTGGGAAGACGTCAGCGAACTCCTGCAAAATGTTAGTGACAGCAGGGGGCAAAGAGGAAGGCACGTCCTCGAATGAAAATAATGCCTCTTTGCACACAAAAGCAAAGCAAGCAGATTTGCTGAAATCTAGCTCATCAATATCAAGTTTTGTGGCAAGTAAACATGCACTTTCTAATTTAATTTCAGAAGCAACACTAGATGGTTGATTATTAGGTTTCATTTGTTGCTCAAATTCTTTTGCCACAATCTAATGTTCACTCTTATTTTTCTCCTGTTTTGCTTTATTAGCTCTATTAATATCATCTTTCAAAATGGATTCAAGAGTCCTAGGAAGCAAAGTAATATGGCTATCCTTATGAACAAGAGTATACTGATTATTTCTACCATGGCGTACATAATTTTTATCAAATTGCCATGGTCTACCAAGTAATAAGGAACATGCTTGCATGGGTACCACATCACAATCAACATAATCAGCATATGTAGAGATACTAAAATGCACACGAACAGTACGTGTTACCTTAACCTTGCCGATGTTGTTGAACCATTGGATGTAGTAAGGATGTTGATGTGGTCTTATGGTGAGAGATAGCTTCTCCACCATCTCCATGCTAGCCAAGTTGTTGCAGCTCGCTCCATCTATGATGACGCGAACAGAACGTTCCTTCACAACTCCCTTTGTATGGAACAAATTATGCCTCTGATTTTGCTCAGCTTGTGTGACCTGCACACTCAAAACACATTGAGCAACTGAACATTCATACCTATCAGCATCTTCAGGATCCATGTATTTCGTCTCATGATCAGAATCATCTCCACCGTGTTCTTCATGTGTAATAAGAGCCAAAGTCTCCTCATCATAGTCACTAGCGGACTCATACCCACCATCCTCAGTAGAAATCATCACATGCTGAGATTTGCGTTCTCTCGCAAAATTCCCTCTTCCCTTAGAACCACGACAAATAATATCATTTGTGTGCCCTGTTGATGCCATGGATGAAGAAGAGCTCTGCGCAGGCCCGGCAAGTGTGCTCTTGGTAGATAGTGGTGGTTGTGACTGCGTTCTTGTATCACGGCTGGAGGTGGCACCTGATGGAGGTACTGGTCCAGTCGAAGTAGAGGATGCACGTGGTGTCCATGATGAAGATGGGCCTGCAAAAAAGTTTGTTTGCACCAATGCCTGTCGATCCTGCACTTCACGTTCAGCTTTACAAGCAAGATGGAATAAACAAGTGATATTAGTACACTCCTTATACTCTAGAATGGTCTGAATCTCTCTATTTAATCCACCCACAAAAACGTGCAAGCATAGCTTCATTCTCCTCAACAATACCACATCTAATCATGCCAGTTTGTAATTCCTGATAATATTCTTCTACAGAATTTTTTCCTTGTCTTAATAGCTGCAATTTTTGAAGTAATTCACATTGATAATATGGTGGAACCCAACAAGTATGCATAGCAGTTTTCAAAGCAGCCCAAGTAGTTGGAATAGGATATAATTTATAATGTTCAGACCACCAAACACATGCAAAACTAGTGAAAGCACAAACAGCAGGAGGAACACGTCTCTCCTCGGGATATTGTAAACATGTAAAACGTTATTCAGTTTCTAACTCCCAAGTAAGATATATATTAGGAACATATCTACCCTCAAATAGTGGAATATTCAACTTCAATTTAGGAAAAAGGTCATGATCTCGTACCTCAGGTGGTGGTACAGCCCTACTGTTGCGATGATATACCTGAGGACGACCTGGTGGTGGTGGTGCTACTGGTTGCACATTGTTATGATTTTGATCAACCTCATCCTCTTAATGGTCCTCCACCTCTGCAGTAGCAGCAGGAGCTATAGAAGCATCAACAGCGGCACCAGAATTTTTCCCAGGGTCAATGGGAATGCGTTGTGCTCATCCCACTTGATTTGGAAGGCGACGTTGTTGTTGTTGTAGAGGTGCATTAGGTGCAGCCGGTAGTGGTGGTGGAAGACGCATGAGCAATCCATTAAACTTGTTATCGAGCTTTGTTTCGAACGCCTTCTCAATGCCATATATCTTCTCCATGGCCTCTTCAAATCTATTTAGCACATCTTCCACCTGTCCACTCATCATTTGCTGAAACTTATCATGTAACTCTTTGTTTGTCATATTCTCCCAGTCAGTCTCGTATGTGATGTGTCACATGGTGGAGGTGCAAGATCGGTACCTTTGTCATTACCTTGTATGATCAACTTAGATGATGTAGGCACTCTCGGATGTGATGTGTCACATGGTGGAGGTGATGTAGTCCTCACAACAACAGATGTGGCTGTTATAGTATGCCTGGTAGTTGAAGGAACAGCTGTATCATCTGCTAGAATGTGCACCTTGCATTTATTCTCCTTATGGACAACACGTCATTTTATTTCCTGTTCAGCTTTGCAAACAAGATGAAACAAACAGTCCATAGGATAACACTCTTCATGAATTAGTATCTCATGAATATCACGGTTTAATCCTCCCTAAAATCTATCCATAAAATCATCTTCAGTTTCCTCTAAAAAGGAGTGCAACAAGGTAGTTCGTAAATCATGATATATGTTGTTATAGTGTCACTACCCTGTTTTAAATGTTGCAGTATTTTAATCATGCCACGAGTGTAATAAACATCGACAAATCTAGCTCTCATGACTGGTTTTAAATCATCCCAAGCAGGAGGTATGTAATAAGGGTGTAACCGACAATATTCAGTCCACCAAACTAAAGCATAAGCAGTGAAAGAACCAACCATAACCTCAACTTTTTTACGTTCATCAAAATTATGGGAAGCAAATATATTATTTATGTTGAACTCCCATTCAATATATAAAGCAGGTCTAAAACAGTCATTAAATGGTGCTATAGAAACAGTAACATGATCATGTGCATCTGGATGTTTGTGCACCTCTCGCGACAATTGTGGTATTTGCATAGGTGGTGGCACGTCTTCACCGATCGACAGAGCCCATGAATTGACTGTGGATCCTATCCTGATTAGTAAAAACAAGAAACAAAATCCAAAAATAATGTTCCTATGAACGACAGGGAAGTGGTGGTAAAACACTCACAGTATAGCAAATCAAAGTCTTACAAATTCTTACCATGCAGCAGGAGGTGACCAGCAACCAGCGGTGTCAAATAACTCCAAAAGTTGGGTAAAGTGATTGCCAGGTGAACGTATGTAACACGGTGTAGAAATATGTGGAGCTAGGATGGCTTTATATATGTGAAAAATGCTACAAACACATTAATTAATGCAAGCTAAAAATTCGCTCAAAGTGGTCGAGTGCTGGTCCTAGGCTAGACTGTGCTAGAGACGCAAGCCTAAGTGAAATTCACATGCAAACACCAGATGCAGCAAAACTTATGAGCGACGCAGCAACCAGAAAATACTAGCACAAGTATATCTCTTCTCTTCTACCACCAGATAATCCCTCCTTTTTTTTCTTCAGCCAACTGTACCAAATTAACTCGTCAAACTAGAACTGATAGAGGCGAGGGTGTCCCGATCTTTCTATGAGATGATAACTATCGATTTGGTGGAGACGACTTTGACGATCCGACTACAAACGTGCACGATGTTGCGCCTTAGCAATCGCTAAACCAATCTCCCAAGGTTACTTACGATGCTGGAAGCACGATCAGCCTGACCACGAAGGTCTATTCCTGCACGCAATCGAAGAACAAGCAAGAATATGATAATGCAATCTGAATATTGCGAATCTAGATGAAGTATTGATAAAGGTGGGGATCCGAAAGCGGTCTTGGTCTGGTCGTTGGACACAAGCGAAGTACACGAAGTTGCAATGGCTAACTTTTTACTAAACAAATCCCAAGGAAAAGGCTACTAGATGGATCTACTTATATAGGAGCAAGGGGTGGTGGCCAAGGAGGTGGAAGGACGTCCCAATGCAGCCTAAAACTAAACCCAGGTCGTACAAGGCTCATGGGCCCAAGTGGAGGTGGTGCAACACCTTGGACTTATTGTTTGACTCAGATTCTGCTGCAGCATCAGATTGTTTCGCCGATATCTCAACGCTCCGGACGAATTTGAAGGTGATTCCAAATGGGTTGGTGTAACACCCTCGATGCGACTATAGCTCCCACGTGTCGCGGCACGACTTAGAGACATAATCGCATTGAAGGCATATGTCGCAAGTGAGGTAATATTTACACAACCCATGTAATACATAAGGGAAAAGAGATACATAGTTGGCTTACAATCGCCACTTCACACAATTACATGAATAAAGCATTACATCAATCAAATACACTCATGGTCCGACTACGGAACCAAAATAAAAGAAGAACCCCAAATGCGACACGATCCCCGATCGACCCCAACTGGGCTCCACTACTGATCGACTGAAATGAAACAACACAAAGGACAAGATCTTCATCGAGCTCCTCCTGAGCTTGGTTGCGTCATCTGCACGATAACCTCGGCACCTGCAAGCTGGTTTTGAAAGTATCTGTGAGCCACGGGGACTCAGCAATCTCGCACCCTCGCGATCAAGAATATTTAAGCTTATGGGTAAGGTAAAAGTATGAGGTGGAGCTGCAGCAAGCGACTAGCATATATGGTGGCTAACATACGCAAAAGAGAGCGAGAAGAGAAGGCAAGGCACGGTCGAGAAATCTATGATCAAGAAGTGATCCTATAGCAACCTACGTCAAGCATAACTCCAACAACGTGTTCACTTCCCGGACACCGCCGAAAAGAGACCATCACGGTTACACACGCTGTTGATTCATTTTAATTAAGGTCGACTTCAGGTTTTCTACAACCGGATATTAACAAAATCCCATCTGCCCATAACCGCGGGCACGGCTTTCGAAATTTCAAATCCCTGTAGGGTGTCCCAACTTAGCCCATCACAAGCTCTCACGGTCAACGAAGGAATAGACCTCCACCTGAGACGTTCCGATCAGACTCGGTATCCCGGTACAACAAGACATTTCGACAGGGTAAAACTAAACCAGCAACACCGCCCGATGCGCCGACATCCTGATGGGAGCTGCACATATCTCGTTCTCAGGGCAACACCGGATGAGACATCCTACGAGTAAAACCAGCCCTCAAGTTTCCCCGAGGTGGCCCCGCAGTCTACTCAGTTCGGACCAACACTTAGACAAGCACTGGCCTGGGGGGGGGTTAAAATAAGATGACCCTCGGGATGCACGACTCCCAAGGGAAAGGTGGTAGGTTGTTAGTGCAAATGGTAAAACCAATGTTGGGCATTGCTGGAAGAGCTTTACTTAAGGCGAACTGTCAAGGGGTTCCCATTATAGCCCAACCGCGTGAGGAACGCGAAATCCGGGAACATAACACCGATATGACGGAAACAAGGGCGGCAAGAGTGGAACAAAAACACCAGGCATAAGGCCGAGCCTTCCACCCTTTACCAAGTATATATATGCATTAATTAAATAAGACATATTGTGATATCCCAACAAGAAAATAAATGTTCCAACAAGGAACGAACTCCATGTTCCAACAAGGAACAAACTTCAATCTTCACCTGCAACTAACAACGCTATAAGAGGGGCTGAGCAAAGCGGTAACATAGCCAATCAACGGTTTGCTAGGACATGGTGGGTTAGAGGTTTAACATAGCAATTTGGGAGGCTGACAAGCAAAAGGTAGGCATCGTAGCATTGGCATAGCAAAAGAGCGAGCATCTAGCATAGCAAAGATAGAAGTGATTTCGAGGGTATGATCATCTTACCTGAAATCCCGCAAGGAAGAAGAACGAGTCCATGAAGAAGACAAACGGACGTAGTCGAATGGGTCCTCACAAACGCGACGTAACCGGAAACAACCCGAAAAAGCAAACACCGGAAAAGAAGCACACAACATAGTAAACAACCAACACATAATCATGGCATGATGCACAATCGAGTATGATGCATGTCCGGTTTAATGAAGCATGGCATGACAAAATGCACAAGCAATCCTACAAATTAAGTGGAGCTCAATATGCAACGAGTTGCATATTGACGAAACACCACAACAAGTTATTTAGTTTGATCTCGTTTACGTACCCAACAATATTAAATGTTATTAAACATGGCAATAGGGTGAAGCAAAACAAAACTACCTATCTAGGCAAGTTTAAATGAGGCCGGAACAACAAACAACAATTCCGGAAAATCCTCATATGCAAAAATTTTGGTATTGTTCTTCCCTAAACACAATTTTACAGTTGTTAAACATGCAAAGTAAGTAGACCATGTTATACTAGGCAAAATTCTACCCCATTTACATATAAAGTTTATTTAAATCAGAGCTACGGTTAATTAGTTATGAATTAAATCATTTTAGCATGGCATTTAAGCAAATTAATGCAAACAACATTTTAAAACATTTTA
Source organism: Triticum urartu (assembly GCF_003073215.2). NCBI lineage: Eukaryota > Viridiplantae > Streptophyta > Magnoliopsida > Poales > Poaceae > Triticum > Triticum urartu. The sequence goes on along the minus strand of NC_053024.1, from coordinate 278,893,752 downwards.
AACATAGATGAAAGTTGGATATTATTAATCTACGCAAAATTCTGAGCAAGTTTCATATATAAATTGTTTTAATCCGATGCACGGTTCATGAGTTATTATATGCATGAACATGAGGGGCTAAACTGTAAAACAGGCATCTCTGGAATAATAGACAAATTCGCAGAGCCTGGAAAAAAAACAGATATGGGTCGCAACAAAGGCCGGCCCAACAATACATGGGATCTAGGCGACTGCCCGCCATGGGCTTCGGCCCGGATCTGTAGAGAGGGAGGCCGGTTTTAAGGGGAGGCAGAGGTGGGCGCTGGGCTAGCTGGAGCCTGGCGCGGCTGGGCTGCGCTTCGCGCGTGGCTGGAGGAGAGGCAGCCCAGGCGCGCGCTAGGTCTTGGCGATGGCAGGTCAACGTGAGGCGGCTGCGCTCTGCTCGTTCGACAGAGAACAGCGGCAGCAGCGGATGGACGTAGCGGCGAGGAGAAGACTCCGGCGAGGCAGGACTTGACGCGAAACTGGAGAGGAGGCCGGCTGGATCCGGGGCACAGGGGCTTGTTCCCGGCAACAGCGGCGGCAGGCAGAGCTCAGGCGCGGGACGCGGCCACCCATGGCGTACTTTCCATGGAGCACAGAGGGACAGGTTAGCGACAGAGGGGAAAACGAAGAGGAGCCGCTGGATTGATGGAGGCGAGGGGCCGCGACCTGCGGGACTCCACCTTCAGCGAGTGGCGCGGCCTGTCGGGGTTCTAGACGGCGGCGCGTGGAAGGTCGCGGACGGGACGGCTCGGGCAGGAACTCGGCGCGATGCAGGGCTCCGGCGGCGTGGTCAATGGGCAGGAGAAGCCAGATCTGCCAGGTGGGGGAGGAGGTATACGCGGCGAGGCTGGCCAGAGGCTCCGGCGGTGGTGCTCCTCGAGGTGCTCCCATGGCTGTCCACCTACACGGGACAGAGAGAGAGCACTGAGAGAAAGATGGGATAGAGGAAGAAGAAGGAAGAGCAGGGGCGCGGATGACCTGCGAGGGGCGGCGCCGCTTGCTGGTCTTTGGGAGGAGCTCGTCTCCCTGCATCGACGAGGAGAGATGGGAGGCTGCGGGGATGACGGACGACGACGCTCGGTCCTGCTGGCCGACGGCGCGCGCGGGAAGCAGAGGAGGCTGCGATCTACTGGGGATTTTTGGTGGCCCGGGAATCACGGGAGGTGGTCGGAGGCTCTGGTTGGAGGGAGGTGGATCGAGATGAATGGTGGTTGGCTCGGGCAGGAAAACGAGGAGGAGACCAGGTGGGCTGGCGGCGGCGGCGGGCGGAAAAGATGGATGGGACAGCTAGGTTCTAGGGTTTAGACTCATATTTATATCAGATGAATTTTTGGTTAGGGGCTAACTCGTCCCTCCGATCGAAATCGGACGATCGCGAATAAAATAGCTAGCGAGTCCAATTAACAAAACGGAGACATTTTGTAGATGTTTGGGGATGATCCGGATCCAACGGTGACGACTGCCTGGGTCGGGTCCGGGACAACTTTCGGACGCGCGCGAGGGGGGGGTGCGGGCTGACGAGAGAGGTTAGGTTGGACCTGGCGGTAGGTTGTGAGCTGTGTAGACGGTCTCGCACTGAGAGAAGAGAATAGAGGGAGGCCCGGCGACTGTTTCCGGAGACCGAAAACGTTCGACGTTAAACCGGCTACTATTGTCGCTATATTTATTCGTTGGGGCATCCAACGATCTCCGAATGTGGTGAAACTTGACAGGCGGTCTATCTACACTATAATAAGACCACACGTCAAATCTCATCTCATTCCAAGAACATTTTCCCGCCACTTAAAAAAATAATATTTCGGACATGCCGCGGGCGCGTGCAAGTGTGTTTGGGCTCAGAACGGACAACAGATAGAACGAGGAGGCTGGGACGGATGCAAGTTTTGAAAACATGATGATGCAATGCACATGATGATATGACAAGATGCAACACGCAAGCGAATGACACGGCAACGACAACGAATAACTGAACGACACCTGGCACATCGGTATCGGGGCGTTACAACACTCCACCACTACAAGAGGATCTCGTCCCGAGATCTAGAATGGCACCGGAGAGAAAACGAAAGAGACGGAGAAGAGGTAAACTAAGTTGCTTCTTTGACACACGAGTGAAACCAAAGAACCTTGCGAGGTTAGGCCAAAAACAGAAAGAAAGCAACGGAGATGAACGAAGTTGAAAACACTCCGTTAGGAAAGAGGAACGAGGAAGAACAAAGTCAGACGGCACTCCGGTTGAAAAGAGGTGCACGGCTTGACAAGGCGAAAAGAATTTGAGCAAAAAGGCACACCACTCCGGTAAAATGGATAGGCACAGGAAAGAACATGATCTTAAATGAAACGAGATGATGGTTGAAGAGAGCAACATCACAAGGCCTCCGGAACGAAAGAATAGAAGATAGATAATTAAAAGAAAGGAATGGAGAAGAAAATGCCAGCTTTTGCCACAAAAGAGATTGAAAATGCATCCTTAAGAGAAGGGTCGAACAGAGTTGTTGGAACACCAACAACGAAAAGAACAAGGCTGTAGTGGGCTTATGGAGAACATCTCAAAACTATGAGGTGAAATTCTGCCACTAACAGAAACGATATATTAGATTGATATGAACAAGGAGACGAGAAACTTATATCACCGGAAGGATAAATGAAGAACTTGGGTCCTTATAAGCACCATAGATAGCAACAATCCTTCGGGAAGGTTGTAGGAGAAATATAGCCCAAGATAGCTCCAACGAAGAGGTTGATGGATTTAAAATATCTCATACTTGATAACTTGTGAAACATGAAAACATGAACTCAAATTATCAAGAATGACATAATACCAGCTCCAATGATACGGCTGAAAGAAATGCACTTCGGATTGCAAGATGAATAATGCTTGAGCTCCTCTGAAAAAATCCTGATGAACACTTCGAGAAGGAAATTGAATCCTTGATGAGCCAACATGTAGAACTCCATGAAAAACTCCGGTAAACAAAAGGATGATCAAACGGAAAGAAAGGGTAGTTGAAAACACAAGGTGGAACCTTGTACAGATTTAGATAGATCTCCGTGATAATTAGAGCTTGGAACTTCGGGAAGAAAAGATAAGATGAACAATTGAGATCAAGGATTTGATGAGCCTCCGGAATAGGAAATTAATCACTTGGATGAAACAAGAATAAGAATTATGTTATGTGTATCCTTCACCAATTCAAATTGATGACAAGCAACGGATTTGGCATACCACTTATTCTCGTAGAAAAGATTAAGAGAGATATAACATCAGACTTGGGAAGGTATTGAACGAACCACCGGAAGGGTTGAAACAACGAATAAATTGATATGATAAGAAAGAAGAAGAAATTTTGAACAAACCACCGTAAGAATTGAAAAAGAACGAACAAAAGATAAAGGAACACCGGGAAGAATTATCAAATGCACGAAGGTGCTTGAGGGAATTTAGATCCACGAGAACGAAGAGATCACGAGCCGATTAGAGATCTCTTGAACGATGCACTGGTAGGATTGGAGAATGATAACTGAAAGATGAGAATGAATAAACCTGAATTGATGGACTCCGGATAACAAACTGAAAAGGCTCCTGTATTGCTCCAGATGGATAAAAGAATTCTCACATTCGAACAATTATGAGAGAATGGCAACAAGCTAGAACCACGAGTCTCTGGGAGAACGGATAAGATGTGGAGGAAAAACTCTACTTCGGTCTCCAAAATCTGAGAATTATGACGAGAAACACCACCCTGAATTGTTGAGGCACCGGAATAAAGAAGAATATAAAAGTTGAATCAACGATGAAATTTTTTTGACAGATCTTGAGAAGACATTTGACTGATGATAAATCATTCTTACGTCAACCTTCGAAAAGAATTTGAGGATAGCTCCGGGAAAATAAAAAGAGTCAGGTAAGATCCTGGGAAAAGACCTGTGGGTTAGGGCCCACTAAAAAGAAAACACCGTTAGAACGATTGCTTGGAAGAGAGATTGCACCAGTTGAATTAAATGGCTTGAGTAAGATAGGACCTCGAAATAGCTTGAATGGATGCAAAGTGAAAACACAAATCTTCGAAATATCTTCAGCACTCTGGAACAAATGAATAGCGAGAGGTGAATGATTAAGAATTGCACCGGTATGAGAAAGCCTTGACATGAGGAAAGGGTATGATCAACACCGAAATCTTGAATTGACCACACCGGAGAAGAAAAAGAATGAAGAATGGTGAACTTGAAGCTCCATTAGAATCCTCATGAGAACCACCCGATAAAAGCATCGACGGAAAAGAATGGAGAGATTTCCCATCAATAAAAGGATACTTGATTGAGAAATCTGAGTCCTTGAAGAAAAAAAAAAAAGGGGGGGGGGGGGGGGAAAAACAAATGCAACTTGAGATGGATGAAACAAACACCATAGACAAAGCTGAGATTGAAACTTGCGGATGTTGAAATGATCGGATCCACTTGAGGAGAAGCACACCGGTTGAGAAGCGGATTGACATGACAATCTTGATTATCAAGAAGAATTGGTATTCACATCGGAGTATGAGAACACCACTTAGAGAAGGTATAGAATCAACATTTGACTTCGAAGCAACTCGAATACCACAACTCAAAACAAAACAAAGGATTGGCTTGCAAAATAAGCCGGAACAAACATATGATAGAGATTTCGTCCGAAGTTTTCGTGGTGGGGCCTACACGGGCTCGATCGTACAACACCATCATGTACAAGGCAGTGCACATGACATACGAAGCGTCCCCGAGTCGGCATAGCCAAGGACTCTTTAAGACACAACAAGACCACTGTAAAACCGACCGTGAATAGGCGGACCACTAGACGTCGAACCCCAAGTTCATATCATACATCTGTCGGAAAAGATATCCTAAGAGCTACTTGAATTCCCACCTATGAAAGTCCCGAAATTTTTCCGGTTATGCAATCAGGTGTTGGGGATACAGGGGAAGCATAATATCTTACCCAAACTAGCAAATCCTACATCCAGCTGTATCCATCCTTCAACACATAACCAAGAAACCTTCGGAAATCGTCTACCTCAACCTTCGAAAAGCATCCGTTATACAAGTTATGGCGATACTCCCGAACTCCCGCCCCAGTACTGGGTGGCGTCGAGGTTATCTCACCAACGAACTGCATAAAAGAGATTTTTGATGTCGGCGTACTAAACTCGGGTATTCCAGAATTGCAACGATAAAATTATGACGACAACACCTCAGAGCTCAACTCCCCGGGACACTTCCACTAAACCCCTGACAGGAGGCACCAAGACAATGTTCTCATCATAAAACCATCGGAACGATTCCAAGATACCCGCGTGATCCTAAATTTTTTTTAGTGAAATTTGAGAAGAGAAGAGTCAAAACTCTACGTCAAGATGCCTTACCAGAGCGATGAGGAAACTGGGGAGTAAAAGAATTCCTAAACTCTCCGATATATAATTCCTAATTGACTCAAAACATTTTTCTAGACTAAAACTCGGCTGCTAAAAACGATCAAGCAATGGGGGATCCTAAGGTCGGGGAAGGCTCTGATTACCAACTTGTAACACCCTCGATGCGACAATAGCTCCCACGTATCGAGGCGCGACTTAGAGACATAATCGCATTGAAGGCATATGTCGCAAGTGAGGTAATCTTTACACAACCCATGTAATACATAAGGGAAAAGAGATACATAGTTGGCTTACAATCGCCACTTCACACAATTACATGAATAAAGCATTACATCAATCAAATACACTCATGGTCCGACTACGGAACCAAAATAAAAGAAGAACCCCAAATGCGACACGGTCCCCGATCGACCCCAACTGGGCTCCACTACTGATCGACTGAAATGAAACAACACAAAGGACAAGATCTTCATCGAGCTCCTCCTGAGCTTGGTTGCGTCATCTGCACGGTAACCTCGGCACCTGCAAGCTGGTTTTGAAAGTATCTGTGAGCCACGGGGACTCAGCAATCTCGCACCCTCGCGATCAAGACTATTTAAGATTATGGGTAAGGTAAAAGTATGAGGTGGAGCTGTAGCAAGCGACTAGCATATATGGTGGCTAACATACGCAAAAGAGAGCGAGAAGAGAAGGCAAGGCACGGTCGAGAAATCTATGATTAAGAAGTGATCCTATAGCAACCTACGTCAAGCATAACTCCAACAACCGTGTTCACTTCCCGGAAACCGCCGGAAAGAGACCATCATGGTTACACACGCTGTTGATTCATTTTAATTAAGGTCGACTTCAGGTTTTCTACAACCGGATATTAACAAAATCCCATCTGCCATAACCGCGGGCACGGCTTTCGAAAGTTCAAATCCCTGCAGGGTGTACCAACTTAGCCCATCACAAGCTCTCACGATCAACGAAGGAATAGACCTCCACCCGAGACGTTCCGATCAGACTCGGTATCCCGGTACAACAAGACATTTCGACAGGGTAAAACTAAACCAGCAACACCGCCCGATGCGCCAACATCCTGATGGGAGCTGCACATATCTCGTTCTCAGGGCAACACCGGATGAGACATCCTACGAGTAAAACCAGCCCTCAAGTTTCCCCGAGGTGGCCCCGTAGTCTACTCAGTTCAGACCAACACTTAGACAAGCACTAGCCCGGGGGGGTTAAAATAAGATGACCCTCGGGATGCGCGACTCCCAAGGGAAAGGTGGTAGGTTGTTAGTGCAAATGGTAAAACCAATGTTGGGCATTGCTGGAAGAGCTTTAATTAAGGCGAACTGTCAAGGGGTTCCCATTATAGCCCAACCGCGTGAGGAACGCAAAATCCGGGAACATAACACCGATATGACGGAAACAAGGGCGGCAAGAGTGGAACAAAAACACCAGGCATAAGGCCGAGCCTTCCACCCTTTACCAAGTATGTAGATGCATTAATTAAATAAGACATATTGTGATATCCCAACAAGAAAATAAATGTTCCAACAAGGAACGAACTCCATGTTCCAACAAGGAACAAACTTCAATCTTCACCTGCAACTAACAACGCTATAAGAGGGGCTGAGCAAAGCGGTAACATAGCCAATCAACGGTTTGCTAGGACATGGTGGGTTAGAGGTTTAACATAGAAATTTGGGAGGCTGACAAGCAAAAGGTAGGCATCGTAGCATTGGCATAGCAAAAGAGCGAGCATCTAGCATAGCAAAGATAGAAGTGATTTCGAGGGTATGATCATCTTTCCTGAAATCCCTCAAGGAAGAAGAACGAGTCCATGAAGAAGACAAACGGACGTAGTCGAACGGGTCCTCACAAACGCAACGTAACCGGAACCAACCCGAAGAAGCAAACACCGGAAAAGAAGCACACAACATAGTAAACAACCAACACATAATCATGGCATGATGCACAATCGAGTATGATGCATGTCCGGTTTAATGAAGCATGGCATGACAAAATGCACAAGCAATCCTACAAATTAAGTGGAGCTCAATATGCAACGAGTTGCATATTGACGAAACACCACAACAAGTTATTTAGTTCGATCTCGTTTATGTACCCAACAATATTAAATGTTATTAAACATGGCAAGAGGGTGAAGCAAAACAAAACTACCTATCTAGGCAAGTTTAAATGAGGCCGGAACAACAAACAACAATTCCGGAAAATCCTCATATGCAAAAATTAGGTTTGGTACTGTTCTGCCCTATACACAATTTTAGAGTTGTTAAACATGCAAAGTAAGTAGACCATGTTATACTAGGCAAAATTCTACCCCATTTACATATAAAGTTTATTTAAATCAGAGCTACGGTTAATTAGTTATGAATTAAATCATTTTAGCATGGCATTTAAGCAAATTAATGCAAACAACATTTTAAAACATTTTAAACATAGATGAAAGTTGGATATTATTAATCTACGCAAAATTCTGAGCAAGTTTCATATATAAATTGTGTTAATCCGATGCACGGTTCATGAGTTATTATATGCATGAACATGAGGGGCTAAACTGTAAAACAGGCATCTCTGGAATAATAGACAAATTCGCAAATCCTGGAAAAAAACAGATATGGGTCGCAACAAAGGCCGGCCCAACAGTGCATGGGATCTAGGCGACTGCTCACCATGGGCTTCGGCCCGGATCTGTAGAGAGGGAGGCCGGTTTTAAGGGGAGGCAGAGGTGGGCACTGGGCCAGCTGGAGCCTGGCGCAGCTGGGCTAGGCTTCGCGCGTGGCTGGAGGAGAGGCAGCCCAGGCGCGCGCTAGGTCTTGGCGATGGCAGGTCAACGCGAGGCGGCTGCGCTCTGCTTGTTCGATAGAGAACAGCGGCAGCAGAGGATGGACGCAGCGGCAAGGAGAAGACTCCGGCGAGGCGGGACTTGACGCGAAACTGGAGAGGAGGCCGGCTGGATCCGGGGCAGAGGGGCTTGTTCCCGGCAACAACAACGGTGGACGGAGCTCAGGCGCGGGACGCAGCCACCCATGGCGTACTGTCCATGGAGCACAGAGGGAGAGGTTAGCGACAGAGGGGAAAACGAAGAGGAGCCGCTGGATTGACGGAAGCGAGGGGCCGCGACCTGCGGGACTCCACCTTCAGCGAGTGGCGCGGCCTGTCGGGGTTCTGGAAGGCGGAGCGCGAAAGGTCGCGGACGGGACGGCTCGGGCAGGAACTTGGCGCGATGCAGGGCTCCGGCGGCGTGGTCAACGGGCAGGAGAAGCCGGATCTGCCAGGTGGGGGAGGAGGTATACGCAGCGAGGCTGGTCAGACGCTCCGGCGGTGGTGCTCCTCGAGGTGCTCCCATGGCTGTCCACCTACACAGGACAGAGAGAGAGCACTAAGAGAAAGACGGGATAGAGGAAGAAGAAGGAAGAGCAGGGGCGCGGATGACCTGCAGGGGCGGCACCGCTTGCTGGTCTTTGGGAGGAGCTCGTCTCCCTGCGCCGACGAGGAGAGATGGGAGGCTGCGGGGATGACGGACGACGGCGGCTCGGTCCTGCTGGCCGACGGCGCGCGCGGGAAGCAGAGGAGGCTGCGATCTGCTGGGGATTTTTGGTAGCCCGGGAATCACGGGAGGTGGTCGGAGGCTCTGGTTGGAGGGAGGTGGATCGAGATGAATGGTGGTTGGCTCGGGCAGGAAAACGAGGAGGAGACCAGGTGGGCTGGCGGCGGCGGCGGGCGGAAAAGATGGATGGGACAGCTAGGTTCTAGGGTTTAGACTCATATTTATATCAGATGAATTTTTGGTTAGGGGCTAACTCGTCCCTCCGATCGAAATCGGACGATCGCGAATAAAATAGCTAGGGAGTCCAATTAACAAAATGGAGACATTTTGTAGATGTTTGGGGATGATCCGGATCCAACGGTGACGACTGCCCGGGTCGGGTCCGGGACAACTTTCGGACGCGTGCGAGGGGGGGGGTGCGGGCTAACGAGAGAGGTTAGGTTGGACCTGGCGGTAGGTTGTGAGCTGTGTAGACGGTCTCGCACTGAGAGAAGAGAAGAGAGGGAGGCCCGGCGACTGTTTCCGGAGACCGAAAACGTCAGACGTTAAACCGGCTACTATTGTCGCTATATTTATTCGTTGGGGCATCCAACGATCTCCGAATGTGGTGAAACTTCACAGGCGGTCTATCTACACTATAATAAGACCACACGTCAAATCTCATCTCATTCCGAGAACATTTTCCCGCCACTTAAAAAAATAATATTTCGGACATGCCACGGGCGCGTGCAAGTGTGTTTGGGCTCAGAACGGACAACAGACGGAACGAGGAGGCCGGGACGGATGCAAGTTTTGAAAACATGATGATGCAATGCACATGATGATATGACAAGATGCAACACGCAAGCGAATGACATGGCAACAACAACGAATAACTGAACGACACCTGGCACATCGGTCTCGGGGCGTTACAGTTGGAAAGAGCACGAAATCTACTTTCAAAAAAAAAGAAGCACCCAATTCGGAGTCCGTATGAGAAAGTTTTTGACGTTTTGAGTCAGGTATGTGTGTGCAGTCCGAATCTGAATCCAGAACGTGAGAGACTTGGACTCTATCTTCTCTTGGCCCAAAAGTAACATGAGAGGACTTTTTGAACAGAACCTAAACTTCTCCGTTTCACTTATCTTCATATGTGGATTGTACAAATGTCCCATACACTTGCAAGTAGACAAAACACAAAAGTGTGTGAAGTATTTTTGTTCTGGATAACATAAATAGATTATTGAATAGTTTGCACTAGAAATTGCCTGATAGATATGCATGTATGCAATATTTTTAGTCGTATCCAAGGTAGTCATGTCCTCATTATCCTTCCCTTCCTGAAAACAAAGTCATCCTCGGTGTTGCTTAATCTGAAATGTGGCTAACAAAAGAGACAAGGTGTACATGTTTTATATGTATATGTCATCCATTTTTACTTCCCTTGATTTTTGCACATATGACACATGTATACATGAGTAACTTTCATAGTTCATAAAATCTAAAGCCAAAAAATTATCACAAGAAGTAGAAGGCATGAAAATATTGCAACTCGGTTTGCACATATAAGCGAAGCTCTTATTCATTTCAAAAGATTGACAATGTTCATCATTAAACCGTCTCAACATTGGTGAATAAACCTTACTTGCATCAAATTTACATTCTACAACATAAAATCATCACCAAGATTAGAGGTCATATCAAAATGATTAAACATTGGTTCTTTTGCATCAACAGTTAATTCAATGGGTTCACTCAAAATTGTTGGTATTTCAGTTATTTGATCACATGACACATTCATGACAGTAACAAGATTCTCTAAAATAGGTGGTGTGCTCAAATCAACAAGTAACTCAACACATGATGCATTCAAGTTAACTAGGCATGCATCATTCTCATGTGAAGTTATATCATCAATACCTATATTGTTACCTTGTCGCAAAGACGTATCTGATGTAGATACGGACGTTGACAATGTACCATACTCTTGAAATGATGTCGCGCTCATAATCCGAGGTGGGGCTGCTCTATTAGGTGCAACAGTGGAGGAACCAACTGGCGGTGGTGAGCATGAACTGGAATAGTAGTTTTTGTAGTCACCCAATGCATCCTCATGTATCTGTCTCTCAAAGGTACAAGCACGGACATACATACCAGTAATGCAATGAGGAATATACTGAAATCTTGCCTGAATATCATGGTTCAAACCACCAAAAAATCTATTGATTGTATGATCCTCAGATTCTTCTATGTCACAATGATGCATATAAGATTTGAACTCTTGGTAGTAACCATAAATAGTGTTGTTACCTTGTTTAAATTGTTCAAATTTGCAAAGCTATTCACGATGATACTAAGAGGGGAAAAATTGTTGTCTCATTACAGCTTTCAAAACTTTCCAAGTTGTGGGTTGGTTATCAATGTTTTTCTTACAATGTACACTCCACCAAACAGAAGAAAATCCAGTAAATGCTCTAGTGGTAGCTCGTACTCTCTCAAGTTCAAAAAAATCATGGTGACTAAAAACTTGTTCTACTTCAAGCTCCCAAGCTAGATAAATAGAAGGATTAAATCTACCCTCAAATGATGGTAAAGAGATAACCTGACCATATGCTTGTGTGTGTTGTCCCAACTCTCGTAATGGTGAAGATGTGTCCGTCGTACAAGAACTTCTATCTCCGGAACTTGTCGTGATTAGTAAAATCAAGAAACAAAATTCAAGAATAATGTTCCTATGAACTACTAGGGTATGGTGGTAAAACGCTCACAGTATAACAAATATCAATATCTTACAAGTTCTTACCATGCAGCACATGGTGACAGGCAACCAGCAGTGTCGAATAACTCCGAAGATTGTGTAAAGCGGTTGCCAGTGGAACATACGTATACACGGTGTAGAAATATGTGGAGATGGGTTGGCTATATATGGTAGCAAAAGATTGCAATAATCAATTTAGAGATGCAATGTTGAATAAACGCTCAACGACGGTGCTGTGCTGGTCCTACGCTAGACCGGACTAGAGACGCAAGCCTAGAACACTAATGAGGTCACGTCGTAGCACAACTAGCATCAATAAAAGATATGAAGTAGCTCTGGACAGCAAAATATACGTGAAGATCACAATAGCCGTAAAGATAATGATGTGAAACAACAGCCAAGCAGGATATATCAACAACTTTCTCTCCAACTTTCCTCTGGAAAAGTTTGTGCCAATTTTTTGATAATTCTTTTCAAGAATTGTATTGACTCAAGCTTTCAAACACAAAAGGAATCACTCAATTCCGAGTTGATCTGAGGAGTCATAAAATTCTAAAACTGGCATGAAATACCGGAATAAGCTGTGTTTGTGAACTTTGGAGGGCAAAAAGATCTATTTAGAAGCCGATTTTGAGGTGCCAAATATTGAACAAGATTCTGCAACTATTTAGATGCGGCTCGTCGCTAGCTTTCATTTGAGTACTCGCGGAGCCAAAATCGACTTCGTATGAGGAAGTTCTGCCTGTTTTACTGAACAGTGCACAAAACAGATTCCAATCTGAATTCAACTATGAGATTGAGTCTAGATAGATCCGAATTTGTTTTTTTTTCTTCTCTTTTTTTTCTTCTCTTTTCTTTCCTCACACTTTTTTTTCTTTTTCTTTCTTTTTTTTCTCTGACTTTTTTCTTACATTTTTTCTTTTCTTCTCTTTTCTTTTTCTCTCTCCCTCTTTCCAAAACAAACTATATAAGATGCAGATTGGATCTAGCAAAGATGTGAACGACCTCAACTATGATTGTGACAATGAACGATGGGTAGCACGTAGTGGAAATTGATGGATGGGTGGTGGACAACGGAAGGGATAACGATGCAGCGGCGGCGTGACTAATGTGAATAGAACTCGAAACTCTAAACGAACTAGACACTAAGACCAGCAACTCGACACAACGATGCAACCGATAATTCAACTATGCAAGCAATGAAAAGAAAATTGCAAAAACTCAGGCTGTGATGCGGAGCATCCCATGACCATCCCCATGGATGCCACCTCAACTATCCAAGCTCCAAGTGGACCAATGACAAGGGCTAGGGCACGTGCTATTCAATCCGAGGTGACATCACTCCTAATTGAGTTTTCTCCCTCTTCTAGTGAGGCATGGATGCTACCTAAGTCCGAGATACTATGTGTCATCAGGTACAACACTCAAGACTCGGAGCCGAGGACTGTAGAAGAAGAGACATGTGTCAACACTCTAGACAGCCCGGAACTTCCGGCCAGAGCCCGGAACTTTCGGCCCCCGGACCTTCCGGCTGACCCGGAGCTTCCGGCCGCCGGTTACTTCGACCAGCCCAGGCGTGCCAATTCTCGGGTTAGCCCGGACCCCGTCCCGGACCTTCCGGCGCCCGGAACCTCCGGCCTGCCCGGACCTTCCGGCCCCCGGATGCCAGCACATCTCCACCGCGCCAACTCTCTGGTTAGGCCAGACCCTCCCCGGAACATCCGGCGCCCGGAACTTCCGGCCCTGCCTACGCGCAGCCACTTGGGCCGAGGCCCGTTTACCCTCTCGTCACATAGACTATATATACTCTATCCCGTACGACTTTCTAGGGTTAGTGTTGGTTTAGCTCATACCCAGAGATAGAGCTTTGCTCATCCATCCGGATCTATTCCACGAGAGAGACAGCGGCCCCTCTCCGGAGAAGATCCACCTTGGATTCAAGACCTCCTTGCGGAGAAGATCACTTTGTGGATTCAAGACCTCCTCACGGAGAAGAACCGGCTACCCTTTGTATCGTCCTTAGTTGTCCGTGGATTCGTGTATCATTCTATGTACCCGAGGATCTAGCACATGTGTGACTTGTTCTTGTTAGTTGGAGTGTTCCTCTTGCGTTTCCCCTTGTGTTTTCCCTCGTTTGCTTCTTTGTGTTCTTCGCGTTCTTCACGGGATCCGCTCCTTTCGTGAAAGATCGGGCGATTAGGGTTCTACCCTACATCATCTTGGTATCTAGAGCAAGGTTGATCACGATTTCGAAGCCTCCCCGTTGTGTTTCTAGCCTAATTTTGTTGTTTTTCGTCCTAATCCGAAAATCCCCACCAAAAATAGCCCCCAATTTTTTTTTGTGATTTGTTCGTGTGTTCAGATTTTGTTGGTTTTGATCCGTGAATTTTGTGTGTGGCTCGTAGATCTAGCCTCCCCACCCTTCTTGTCCTCCAATTTCTTCTTTTTTCCATTCGGATTTGGGCTTTTCCCCAAGTTTTTCCGCCCAAATCCACGTTCTCCAAGTCTTTGTTCTTGGCAAAATCCCGACCACCGGAACTTCCGGTCCAGCCCGGGCATTCCGGCCCCCGGACCTTCCGGCCTTCCCCGGAACCTCCGGACCCCGGACCCTCCGTCTTGCCCGGAACTTCCGGCTTCGACAGAAAGTTCGCACTACTTCCACAACTCCGCCCAAATTCCACCAACTTTTGTTCCGGTGCTCACCATATACCATATATACTTCCGCATACCTCCACCACTACCGCATAACTCACCATCTTTGGACCGTTTCGCTTTCCGACACAATTGCCACTTTGAGGTTTGAGAATTTGAGTTGCGGTACCGTATCCTTTTGTGTTTCGGCTATCTAGGTACGGTTCGACATCAACATCACCGCCGCTCATCTTCGCCACAGATGCGTCATCAACAATGACCACCTCGACTACGACCTGGTATTCGTGCCACCATTTTGACACCATACCGGAAGCAAGACCGGTAACCTCATCTTGGTATTGGACATATCACTCTTTCCACGACATTGATAGCCATCATAGCCTTACTCCTTTGCGTTGCTTACCCATCGAGACTAGCCATTGAGTGTTGCCGGCAACGAGACTTCTGCACATTAGTGATCGTACTTCCCATAGCATACATACATCATTGTTGCCTATATTGGTATCATCTCTTGTGTCACAAAGTTGTCATCGCATACTCACTTGCTATCTTGGTTCGTCAAGCATTGCATGAGAAAAGATCTCAAACATCAAAGAGCCAACCAAGATTTTAAGCAAAGAGGAAAGATAACCAAAGAGCTTTTAAGCAAGAACCATAACATCATACAACATTACGATTGTCATACTCGATCATCTTGGATCATATCATAGCAACACCTTGCATTCAAAATATTTGGGATAGAAGTCGTTGCATTTTTGCTAAATAGGTTGTGCACAAGTTCTTGTATCCGCCTATCGTGCAATCATGCTAGCGTCTCTCTAGTGTTGTGCAACAAGAGCATTTTTGTGGATTCCACATTTTTGGCTCACCCTTGGTTGCACAACCCCACTTATCTTTTTGTTTGTGTGTTTCCGTGTACCTTATATGCTTGGTCTACTTGTTACATTGCATCTTGCGAATCTTTTCCAACATTATTGAAGCTCACTTACAATTGCATCAAATTTTCTGCCACCATCCTAACCAAGCTCCACCGAAAGCTTTTACTTGTGTAGGTGTGAGAAACCGACAAGAACTCGTACCAATTGTGCTATTTCCTTGTCCTACATTGGAGTGATCCTCGATCCACTTTCAACTTCGGTCAAGGTACATTTGGTACTCGTTCCTCTCTTTCTACCACTCAAAATTGTCTTGGAATGATGGATAGGCCAAGTACTTCTACCAACCCACTCTTCATGGAGCAAGACGACGACATGAACTCCTTCATCACCAAGAGTCATCTCTTTGGTGCACAACGTGCTTTGCATCAAGAGCAACAAGCTATGAGTGAACGCATCGACAACCTTGCCGCCGACTTGCGACTTTCCGAGCAACGTACAAGGGACTACTTCGACCACAAGCTCGACGATCACAAGCAAGAGAATGACGCAAGGATGGACGAGATTCGCGCTTTGTTGCTCAACCGCTCTTCTTCCACTTCAAGAAGGAGCCGTTCAAGTCTCCATTCCGACTCAAGTACACCGACATCGAACACTCTTCGTCGAGCCGCGCGCACCGACCGTCAAGCAAACCTCAATCCGCTTCGGGATACCGACTCTCAAGAGCGCCGACGACGTCAAGCCGAAGAAGCCTTTGCGCTGGCTCGCGAACGACAACAACAACGCCGACATGAAGAGGAAGAACGCGCGCGTCTACACCAAAATGCACACGATGCCGAGGCTCAACGTCAAGCACAACAACTCTGTGACGCTCAAGCACTTGAGGCGCAACAAGCTCTACGTGATGCGACTCGAGCCGTTGCCGACCGAGGCCGACAAGCCCTTGAAGAAGAGGAAGCACTTCACGAAGAAATTCATGAGCTATGATTTCAAGCTCGCATGCATCATCTAGTGCCACCTCGAGCTCGACGCGTTCCTCCACAAGCTCGCCAAGACCATCAAGTTCATCAAGAGCATGAAAACAATGGGAATCCTTCGCGACAAGATCAACACGAGGTTGACAACCCTCCGCAGCAAGAGCACCACGAGTTGGACAATCATATTCAACATGGGCGTCATCATCCCCGACCCGAACACAATGAAGAGCAACACTACGGCAAGCTCAAGTTCACCATGCCCAAGTTCAACGGAAGCAACGATCCCGAAGAATACCTTTCATGGGCATTGAAAGTTGACAAGATCTTCCATTTACACAATTATGAAGAAGAGAAGAAGATCGCGATGCCATCCCTTGAGTTCCAAGACTACTAATATCACTCATTTATTCCATCTTGCTTGTAAAGCTGAACGTGAAGTGCAGGATCGACAGGCATTGGCGCGAACTAACTTTTCTGCAGGTCGATCTTCATCATGGACACCACGTGCATCCTCTATTTCCACTGCACCAGCACCTCCATCAGGTGCCACCTCCAGCCGTGATACAAGAAAGCAAGCACAACCACCACTATCTGCCAAGAGCACACCTGTTGGGCCTGCACATAGTTCTTCTTCCATGGCATCAACAGGGCACACAAGTGATATTATTTGTCATCGTTGTAAGGGAAGAGGACATTTTGCGAGAGAATGCAAATCTCAGCGTGTGATGATTGTTACTGAGGTTGGTGGGTATGAGTCCGCTAGTGACTATGATGAGGAGACTTTGGCTCTTATTACACATGAAGAACACGGTGGAGAGGATTCTGATCATGAGACGCAATACATGGCTGCTGAAGATGCTGACAGGTATGAATGTTTAGTTGCTCAACGTGTTTTGAGTGTGTAGGTTACACAAGTTGAGCAAAATCAGAGGCACAATTTGTTCCATACAAAGGGAGTTGTGAAGGAACGTTCTGTTCGCGTCATCATAGATGGAGGGAGCTGCAATAACTTGGCTAGCATGGAGATGGTGGAGAAGCTATCTCTCACCACAAGACCACATCCACATCCTTACTACATCCAATGGTTCAACAACAGTGGCAAGGTTAAGGTAACATGTACTGTTTGTGTGCATTTTAGTATCTCTACATATGCTGATTATGTTGAGTGTGATGTGGTACCTATGCAAGCATGTTCCTTATTACTTGGTAGACCATGGCAATTTGATAAAAATTATTTACACCATGGTAGAAACAATCAGTATACTCTTGTTCATAAGGATAAAAATATTACTTTGCTTCCTGTGACTCCTGGTTCCATTTTTAAAGATGATATTAATAGAGCTAATAAAGCAAAACAGGAGAAAAATAAGAGTGAAAATCAGATTGTGGCAAAAGAATTTGAACAACAAATGAAGCCTAATAATAAACCATCTAGTGTTGTTTCTGAAATTAAATTGAAAAGTGCATGTTTACTTGCCACCAAATCTGATATTGATGATCTACATTTTAGCAAATCTGCTTGCTATGCTTTTGTGTGCAAAGAGGCGTTATTTTCATTCAAGGACGTGCCTTCCTCTTTGCCTCCTGCTGTCACTAACATTTTGCAGGAGTTCGCTGACGTCTTTCCACAAGACGTGCCACTAGGATTACCACCTATTAGAGGGATTGAGCATAAAATTGACTTAATTCCCGGTGCATCATTACCCAACCGTGCACCATACCGTAACAATCCAGAGGAGACGAAGGAGATTATGCGTCAAGTACAAGAACTGCTCGACAAAGGTTATATACGCGAATCCCTTAGTCCTTGTGCTGTTCCTATCATTTTAGTGCCGAAAATGGATGGTACGTCACGTATGTGCGTTGATTGTAGAGGCATTAATAATATTACTATTCGTTATCGTCATCCTATTCCTAGGCTAGATGATATGCGTGATGAATTGAGTGGCTCTACAATATTCTCCAAAGTTGATTTGCGTAGTGGATACCATCAAATTCGTATGAAATTGGGAGATGAATGGAAAACGGCATTTAAAATTAAGTTTGGATTATATTAGTGGTTAGTGATGCCTTTTGGGTTAACTAATGCACCTAGTACTTTCATGAGATTAATGAACGAGGTTTTACGTGATTTCATTGGACGATTTGTGGTAGTTTACTTTGATGACATATTGATTTATAGAAAATCTTTGGAGGAACATTTGGAACATTTACGTGCTGTTTTTATTGCTCTACGTGATGCATGTTTGTTTGGTAACCTTGGAAAGTGCACCTTTTGCACTGACCGAGTATCTTTTCTTGGCTATGTTGTTACTCCATAGGGAATTGAAGTTGATAAAGCCAAGATTTAAGCTATTGAGAGTTGGTCGCAGCCCAAAATGGTCACACAAGTGAGGAGTTTCCTTGGCTTCGCTGGTTTCTATAGGCGTTTTGTGAGAGATTTCAGCACCATTGCTGCACCTCTCAATGAGTTTACAAAGAAGGATGTTCCTTTTGTTTGGGGTACCGCACAGGAAGAAGCCTTCACGGTATTAAAAGATAAGTTGACACATGCTCATTTACTCCAACTTCCTAATTTAAATACGACTTTTGAGCTTGAATGTGATGCTAGTGGAATTGGTTTAGGAGGTGTGTTATTACAAGATGGCAAACCTGTTGCATACTTTTCTGAAAAATTGAGTGGGCCTAGTCTGAACTATTCTACTTATGATAAAGAATTATATACTCTTGTTCGGACCTTAGAAACATGGCAACATTATTTATGGCCCAAGGAATTTGTTATACATTCCGATCATGAATCTTTAAAACACATTAAAACTCAAGCAAAACTGAACCGTAGACATGCTAAATGGGTTGAATTCATTGAGACTTTCCCTTATGTCATTAAACACAAGGAGGGTAAAGAAAATGTTATTGCTGATGCATTGTCTCGTCGTTATACTATGCTTTCACAACTTGACTTTAAAATATTTGGTTTGGAGACCATCAAAGATCAATATGTGCATGATGCTGAATTTAAAGATGTATTGCAGAATTGTAAGGAAGGGAGAACTTGGGACAAGTTCGTTCTTAACGATGGATTTGTGTTTTGTGCTAACAAGCTATGCATTCCAGCTAGCTCCGTTCGTCTTTTGTTGTTGCAGGAGGCACATGGAGGAGGATTAATGGGACACTTTGGCATCAAGAAGACGGAGGATATACTTTCTACACAATTCTTTTGGCCAAAGATGAGACGGGATGTTGAACGTTTTGTTGCTCGCTGCACTACATGTCAAAAAGCTAAGTCACGACTCAATCCTCATGGTTTATATATGCCTTTGCCTGTACCTAGTGTTCCTTGGGAGGATATATCTATGGACTTTGTTTTAGGTTTACCTTGAACAAAGAAGGGGAGGGATAGCATATTTTTTGTCGTGGATAGGTTCTCAAAAATGGCATACTTTATAACATGTCCTAAAAGCGATGATGCTATTAATGTTGCTGATTTGTTCTTTCATGAAATTATTCGCTTCAGTGGTGTTCCAAATACTATTGTTTCAGATCGTGATACTAAATTTCTTAGCCACTTTTGGAGATGTTTATGGGCTAAGTCAGGGACTAAAATGCTTTTTAGTACTACTTGTCACCCCCAAACTGATGGACAAACTGAAGTAGTCAATAGAACATTGTTTACTATGCTTAGGGTTGTTTTGAAGAATAACAAGAAAATGTGGGAAGAATGCTTGCCTCATATTGAATTTTCTTATAATCGTTCATTGCATTCTACTACTAAGATGTGCCCTTTTGAAATTGTGTATGGTTTCCTACCTCGTGCACCTATTGATTTGTTGCCTCTTCCATCTTCGGGGAAGGTTAATTTTGATGCTAAAGAACGTGCTGAATTGATTTTAAAAATGCATGAGTTAACTAAGGAAAACATTGAGCGTATGAATGCTAAATATAAACTTGCTGGAGATAAGGGTAGAAAACATGTTGTGTTTGCACCTGGAGATCTTGTTTGGTTACATTTGTGTAAGGATAGATTTCCTAATTTGCGCAAATCAAAGCTAATGCCATGTGCTGATGGTCCTTTTAAGGTGTTGGAGAAAATAGATGATAATACATATAAACTTGAGCTGCCTTCAGATTTTGGGGTTAGTCCCACTTTTAACATTGCAGATTTGAAGCCTTATTTGGGTGAGAACGATGAACTTCCGTCGAGGACGACTTCATTTCAAGAAGGGGAGGATGATGA
The DNA here is from genome assembly GCF_003073215.2 of Triticum urartu. NCBI lineage: Eukaryota > Viridiplantae > Streptophyta > Magnoliopsida > Poales > Poaceae > Triticum > Triticum urartu. The sequence continues at coordinate 278,873,283 of NC_053024.1, read as the reverse complement.
GGACATCAATACCATTGTGACATCCACATCCCCTGCTGCTATACATACTGGACCAATTACTAGAGCTCGCGCACGCCAATTGAATTATCAGGTACTTTCGTTTCTTGGTAACGATTCTAACGCCAATTGGATACATTGGTTTTGCTTACAAATGAAGGGCCTAGCTTGGACAAGAAAGATGAACCTTGGACCAAGTTCAAGCATGGAGATGATGGCATGCGCAAGGGGATCAAGAACGGAGTTACAAGTGATGATTTCAGGACTTTGAAGCCACCATAAGGAGTGCATGAAGCCTTGGACGAAATATACAAGATGCCAGTTCATAAATTTCGTCCAGAGGCTATTTTAGGTGCTGCATCACCTTATTATTGGGCCAGGCGCATGTATTTTCGAAATACTTAAGTATAGGTTGTTTTTAGAGTCCGTATGTGTGGGGAAACAAGAGTTAGGGTTGGTTTCGGACCCCTCCTCCAAGGGCCACGGAATCCACCCCTCTTCCTCCATATATACAGCCCTTAGGGCATCATTTAGACTTTGGGTTTTGTTTAGATTAAAAGTTCACCATAGTTGCAACTTCGCGTACTTCGTTTGTGTTCAACGACCAGACCAAGACGTCACAGAACCCCACCTTGATCAATAAAGCTTTCATCTTATATTCGCAATATCTAGATTGCAATCTCAGTTTCTTGCTTGTTCTTCATTTTCTCGCAGGAAACAGGCCCTCGTGGTCAGGTTGATCGTGCTCCGATGTGGTTTTGCCATTGTTAAGGCGCGACATTCTCGCACGTTCGTAGTCGGATCATCAAAGTCGACTTCCTCTAAAACGATAGCCACCATCTCATCGAAAGACGAGACACCTTTGCCTCTATCAGTGGGGATCCGAAAACGGTCTTGGTCTGGTCGTTGGACACAAACGAAGTACACGAAGTTGTAATGGCTAACTTTTAACTAAACAAATCCCCAGGAAAAAGCTACTAGATGGATCTACTTATATAGGAGAAAGGGGTGGCGGCCAAGGATGTGGAAGGATGTCTCAAGGCAGCCTAAAACTAACCCTAGGTCATACAAGGCTCATGGGCCCAAGTGGAGGTGGTGCAACACCTTTGGACTTGTTGTTTGACTCGGATTCTACTGCAGTGTCAGATTGTTTCGTTGATATCCCTATGCTCCGGACGAATTTGAAGGTGATTCCAATTGGGTTGGAAAGAGCACGAAATCTACTTTCCAAAAAAAAAAAAGATCACCCAATTCGAAGTCCGTATGAAAAAGTTGTTGACGTTTTGAGTTAGGTATGTATGTGCAGTCCGAATCTGAATCCAGAACGTGAGAGACTTGGACTCTATCTTCTCTTGGCCCAAAAGTGACGTGAGAGGAATTTTTGAACAGAACCTAAACTTCTCCTTTTCCCTTATCTTCATATGTGGATTGTACAGATATCCCATACACCTGCAATTAGACAAAACACAAAAGTGTGTGAAGTATTTTTGTTCTGGATAACATAAATAGAGTATTGAATAGTTTGCACTAGAAATCACCTAACAAATATGCATGTATGCAATATTTTTCATTGTATCCAAGGTAGTCATGTTCTCATCATCCTCCCCTCTTTGAAAACAAAGCCGTCCTCGACGTTGCTTAATCTGAAATGTGGCTAACAAAAGAGACAAGGTGTACATGTTGTATATGTATATGTCATCCATTTTTACTTCCCTTGATTTTTGCACATATGACACATATATACATGAGTAACTTTCATAGTTCGTAAAAAATCTAAAGCCAAAAAATTATCACAAGAAGTAGAAGACATGAAAATATTGCAACTCAGTTTGCACATATAAGTGAAGCTCTTATTCATTTCAAAAGATTGACAATGTTCATCATTAAACCATCCCAACATTGGTGAATAAACCTCATTTGCATCAAATTTACATGCTACAACATGCTTAAATAAGAAACCATGCAATAAGTCATTGGACATAGAATCATCACCAAGATTAGACGTCATATCAAAATGATTAAACATCGGTTCTATTGCATCAACAGTTAATTCAATGGGTGCACTCAAAATTGTTGGTATTTCGGTTATTTAATCATGTGACGCATTCATGACGGTAACAAGATTCTCTAAAATATGTGGAGTGCTCAAATCAACAACTAACTCAACACATGATGCATTCAAGTTAACTAGGCATGCATCATTCTCATGTGAAGTTATATCACCAATACCTGTATTGTTACCTTGTCGCAAAGACGTAGCTGATGTAGGTACGGACGTTGACAATGTACCATACTCTTGAGATGATGTCGCGCTCACAATCCGAGCTGGGGCTGCTCTATTAGGTGCAACGGTAGAGGAACCAACCGGCGGTGGTGAGCATGAACTGGAATAGTAGTTGTTGTAGTCACCCAATGCATCCTCCTGTATCTGTCTCTCAAAGGTGCAAGCGCGAACATACATACCAGTAATGCAACGAGGAATATACTGAAACCTTGCACGGATATCATTGTTCAAACCACCAAAAAATCTATTCATGGTATCATCCTCAGATTCTTCCATGTCACAATGATGCATAAAAGATTTGAACTCTTGGTAGTAAGCATGAACAGTGTTGTTGCCTTGTTTAAATTGTTCAAATTTGCAAACCAATTCACGACGATAGTAAGGAGGGCAAAATTGTTGTCTCATTACATATTTCAAATCTTTCCAAGTTGTGGGTTGGTTATCAATGTTTTTCTTACAATGCGCACTCCACCAAACAGAAGCTAAACCAGTAATGCTCTAGTGGCATCTCGCACTCGCTCAAGTTCAGAAAAGTCATGGTGACTAAAAACTTGTTCTACTTCAAGCTCCCAAGCTATATAAATAGCAGGATGAAATCTACGCTCAAATGACGATAAAAAGATAACCTGACCATGTGCTTGTGTGTGTTGTCCCAACTCTCGTGATGGTGAAGATGTGCATGTCGTCCAAGAACTTCTATCTCCGGAACCTGTCATGATTAGTAGAAAAAAGAAAAAAATTCGAGAATAATGTTCCTATGAACTACTAGGATGTGGTTGTAAAGTGCTCACAGTAAAGCAAATATCAATATCTTACAAGTTCTTACCATGCGTCTGGTGGTGACAGGCAACCAGCGGTGTCAAATAACTCCGAAGATTGTGTAAAGCAATTCCCAGGGGAACGTACGTATACATAGTGTAGAAATATGTGGAGCTGGGTTGGCTATATATGGTAGCAAAAGATTAGCAATAATCAATTCCGAGATGCAATGTTGAATAAACGCTCAACGACGGTACTGTGCTGGTCCTAGGCTAGACCGGACTAGAGACGCGAGCCTAGAACACTAATGAGGTCATGGCGTAGGACAACTAGCATCAATGAAGGATACTAAGTAGCTCTGGACATCAAGATATAAGTGAAGATCACAACGGCATTAAAAATAATGATGTGAAATAACAGCCAAGCAGGCTATATCAACAACTTTGTCTCCAACTTTCCTCTGGAAAAGTTTGTGCCAATTTTTTGATAATTTTTTCAAGAATGGTATTGACTCAAGCTTTCAAACGGAAAAGGAATCACTCAATTCCGAGTTGATATGAGGAGTCAAAAAATTCGAAAACTGGCGTGAAAAACTGGAATAAGCTCTGATACCACTTGATAGAGGCGAGGGTCCCGATCTTTCGATGAGATGATAACTATCGATTTGGTGGAGTTGACTTTGACGATCCGACTACAAACGTGCACGATGTTGCGCCTTAGCAATCGCTAAACCAATCTCCCAAGGTTACTCACGAAGCACGATCAGCCTGACCACGAAGGGCTATTCCTGCACGCAATCGAAGAACAAGCAAGAATATGATAATGCAATCTGAATATTGCGAATATAGATGAAGTATTGATATAGGTGGGGATCTGAAAACGGTCTTGGTCTAGTCATTAGACACAAACGAAGTACACGAAGTTGCAATGGCTAACTTTTAATTAAACAAATCCCCAGGAAAAAGCTACTAGATGGATCTACTTATATAGGAGCAAGGGGTGGCGGCCAAGAAGGTGGAAGGACGTCCCAAGGCAGCCTAAAACTAACCCTAGATCCACTCAATACAAAGCAAATCCGTGGATCCAAACCAACAAAATCTCAACACACCAACAAATCACAATTTTTTGGGGGGCTATTTTTGTGGGGAATTTTCGAATTAGGATGAAAAACAACAAAACAGGGCTAGAAACACAATGGGGAGGCTTCGAATTCGTGATCAACGTGGCTCCAGATACCAAGATGATGTAGGGTAGAACCCTAATCGGCCGATCTTTCACGAAAGGAGCGGATCCCGCGATGAACACAAAGAACACGGGGAGGGAAACGAGGGAAAACACAAGGGAAACACAAGAGGAACACTCAAACTAACAAGAAAAAGTCACACATGTGCTAGATCCTCGAGTACAAAGGGGAAGATACACGATCCAAAGTCAACAATGGACGATACACGGTAACCGGTCTTCTCCGTGAGGAGGTCTTGATGTTCTTCCCTAAAGAAGGGTCTTGAATCCGCTTAGGGGATCTTCTCCGGTGGAGGCTCGAATCTCTGAGGTGAAGGTAACCAAGTGGATGAGCAAAGATCTCACACAAAATATGAGCTAATCCTTTGCTAACCCTAGAAAGTTTGGCGAGGTGGAGTATATATAGTCTAGGGGGAGAAGGGATACACGGGCCTCTGACCTTCACTGTGCGCAGACAGGGGAGGCCGGATGTCCGGGCTGGTTGGGCTGGATGTCCGGGCTTTAAGGCGATGCCAGATGTCCGGGCTGGGGAGGCCGGATGTCCAGGATGGCGTGGTGGCATTTGTTGCTCTCGGGTTCGGAGGGGCCGGATTTCCGGGCTGGTGGCCGGATGTCTGGGGGCTCGGGTGAGGTCGGATGTCCGGGCTGTCGAGGCTGGATGTCCGGGGCCTGTAGCTTCTGGCGGCTGTGCTGCTGTAGTGGATGACGCTCTAGGGGCCAGATGTCCGGGGTCTTAGCCAGATGTCCGGGACCTGGGAGATGTTCTTGGCACCTTCTGTTGGTTCTCCTCATCTGTGAACTTGGGGACTTGTACATCTTCATGCGCATCTTCGGGAGGGTCCTCCTGGTACCTGATCATGCACAATATCTCGGACTTAGGTAGTAGCCATGTCTCATGTATAGAAAGTGGAAGTTCGAAGAGGAGTGAGTTCACCTTATCTTCGATAGCCTTGGCTCGGGCTCTTGTCATTAGTCCAAGTGGTGTCGTTGGAGGTGTAGGTGCTCCGCATCACACCGGACGTCCGAACCCTCGCGAGCCTCCAGACGACCGGTGACCCCCGGACGTCTGACGCCTGTGTGCTGATTCGTATTGGGCCGCAACCCATGTACCCCTTCGCCCCCCTCTTTTGCACTAAGACTATAAATACGCCACCTATTCCTTCTAGCTAGGGTTAGCAAAGGATTAGCTCATGTTTGTGTGAGAGATTTCCTCATCCACTTGGTTACCTTCTCCAGGAGATTCGAGCCTCCATTGGAGAAGATCCCCCAAGCAGATTCAAGACCCCTTTTAGGGAAGAACTCAAGACCTCCTCACAGAGAAGACCATTACCATTGTATCGTCCCTAGTTGATCGTGTACCATGTATTGTTCCGTGTATCGGAGGATCTAGCACATGTGTGACTTATTCATGTTGGTTTGAGTGTTCCTCTTCGTTTCCCCTTTGTCTTTCCCTCGTTTTCCCCATTGTGTTCTTCGTGTTCTTCGTGTTCTTCGCAGGATTCCGCTCCTTTCGTGAAAGATCGGGCGATTAGGGTTCTACCCTACATCAACATTCAATCGTCCTATCATGCGGTCGCCTTAGATTAAAGTAGTGCTCGTCAGCATCCTGCATCAATGATTTATGAGAAGCGGATTTTTATTCATTTTTCTTGTGGGTTTGAATTGACAAGGCAATAAAACTAAGAAATAGGAAGGGTAAAAATAAGGCAGGGATTGATGGCGGTCTTCCAGTGAAACTAGCATCCCAGGTGCTTTCTCTAGCATGGCAGTGTGATATTGTCTTGCATGTCGCACATGTTGTCTAGCTTGCATTGCTTCTTATTTGTTGAAATTGCTTCTTCTTAGTTTACACAAAAAGTTGTGAATATGCCATGTCGTCCTATTTTTCGTACATATTCCATCCTGGTATCATGTGTTTGCCTTACATCAAAGTAGTGGTTGTCAGTATCATGCACGGATGAGTTCTGAAGAGTGAATTTTATTGCTTTTTCTTGTCGGCTTTACTTGACAATTCAAAATCAATAAAGCGGAAGGAAGTTAGCAAGGCAGCGGATAAAGGTGCTCCTTCCAAATGGAGGGCTTCTATAGATTCTACTCCTCCAACCCCCCAAGATGATTTGCAAGACAACACATGCATAGACACTCAAACATAGCTGTGTTGATGATGAGCACGTCTCCCCTAGTGCATCATCATAGGTTCTCCCTCTAACTTGCCATTGTTATATGTGGTTGCATGTTATGTATGATGTCTATCTTGTATTGCTTCTAATTTTGTTGAATTCCATTTGCTTACTTTACACATTATACTTGTGAATAAGACATGTGTTCCTGTTTCTAGAACATACAATATCTGTCTATCACACCATGTTCTTACATCAAAGTACTATTGTTGTGTAACCTTCAACAATCACTTACCGTAAGACACGTTTGACTTGGGAGTGTGATATAGGTTACATCTCACATTCTTTTCTAGTTTGTACTACTTCTAATTTTGGTTAAATGGCACTTATGATGAGACAGTTTTAACTTGGTAGAGTGATATTCGTTGCATCTTTCATATGGTGTCTATCTTTCATTGTTTATAATTTGTTGAAATGCCTTCTCCTTAGTTTACACATCATAAGCTGTGAATATGCAATGGCACTAATGACGAGAGACCTTTAACTTGGTAGTGTGATGTTGTTTGCATCTTGCATATGATTTATTTCTTGTACTGCTTCACATTTGTTTAAACGCCAGTTATGATGAGACACTGTTAATTTGGTAGAGCGATATTTGTAGCATCTTTCATATGGTGTCTACCTTCCATTGCATTGCTTCTAATTTAGTGAAATGTCTTCTGCTTAGTTTACACATCGTAGTTCTGGTGATGTTATGCCGTCCTGTTTTTCATACATATTACATCCTCCTATCACGTGGTTGTCTAACATCAAAGTTCAGTTCGTCCTGTTTATTCTGAAGAACTAAATTCTTATTCATTTTTCTTGTCGGCTTGACTTAACTTGGCGCAGAGAAAGAGGAAGGAACACAGAATGATAGGGGATGGTGTTAGTACTAAGGATACATGGAAAGGGAAGAAGAAGAATCCTGCAGATTCTGCTGGTACTAATGGTGCAATAGAAGGTCAAAGTCCAGCGAAAAATTGTACAAATGGGGCATCCCGTGGTACACGAGCTGCAGAACAAGCCAAACAGAAACCAATAGCTGCCAGCAAACAAGCAGAGACAACCCTATTTGTTGCAACACCTTCCACAGTACCACTAGCTGCACGAGTTACTCATTTGTCAACTCAGCTAGCTGCACATTCCCAAGCTCCCTTGCCAATTGACACTACTTCCGAAGCACTCTTGACACAAAGACGAGTTGGCAAGATCAGATGAACTTTGTGAGCTTCAAGAGGAAGAAGGTAGTTGCTGGAGTCAAGTTACAGTTGCATGCTTCTTTATATGTAGTCTCATAGTTTGATGTACACTAACACTTCCTATGTTTGTTGTTGGACTAGCACCTAGGCACAAGAGGAAACAAACATCAGGGATAATGCTCGATAGGTTATCTAAATCTAGAGGGAAGAATGGAGATTTGTTTTGAGGCAGGTGTAAAAAGGCCACGTGATGCTACAAAGTCAGCCAAGTTAGTATCAGAGGCAACGGTTGCCGTTAGGTGTCATGTACATATCCTCCCAACATGGATTCAGTACAGGAATGACAAAGACAAAACCCAGTTCAACACCTTGCTCGACCATTTATCTGTAAGTATGGTTATGTATGGAAACTAGTAATATCATCTTACTGTATCCCATACTTTCTAGGTTGTTGATAATTAGACTCCCATAATTTTCAGATGAGGTTCAAGTTGGATAGCCAAGATGATGCAACCAGAC